>NC_140176.1:97956724-98041906 GCF_963971535.1 Notolepis coatsorum | reverse complement strand
GACCTCCCTCCAGACCTCCCTCCAGACCTCCCTCCAGACCTCCCTCTAGACCTCCCTCTAGACCTCCCTCTAGACCTCCCTCCAGACCTCCCTCTAGACCTCATGAGCCAGACCTCCCTCCAGACCTCCCTCTAGACCTCCCTCCAGACCTCCCTCTAGACCTCCCTCCAGACCTCCCTCTAGACCTCCCTCCAGACCTCCCTCTAGACCTCCCTCCAGACCTCCCTCCAGACCTCCCTCTAGACCTCCCTCATCCAGCCTTTTAAGAAACCCTCTGACAGTCACAGTGGTGTCGGGGGATTACTGTATTTACCAGACTCACTGAGCCAGACCCCCCGCTCACCACACCTGACCCTCCCCCTCACCAGACCTGACCCCCCCCCCCCCCCCACACCTGACCCCCCCTCACCACACCTGACCCCCCCTCACCACACCGGACCCCCCCTCACCACACCTGACCCCCCCTCACCACACCTGACCCCCCCCCCCTCACCACACCTGACCCCCCCTCACCACACCGGACCCCCCCTCACCACACCTGACCCCCCCCCCTCACCACACCTGACCCCCCCTCACCACACCTGACCCCCCCTCACCACACCTGACCCCCCCCCCCCCCCCCCCCACACCTGACCCCCCCTCACCACACCTGACCCTCCCCCTCACCAGACCTGACCCCCCCCCCCCTCACCACACCTGACCCCCCCCCCCGCTCACCACACCTGACCCCCCCCCCCCCCCCCCCCCCACCACACCTGACCCCCCCCCCCCCCCCCCTCACCACACCCGACCCCCCCCCCCCCGCTCACCCCGGCACTGCTCAGACATTTTAGATGTAGTTGCTCAGGAGGACTCTGAAATCCCGCACTGTTCGCACTTTAAATTCCTCTCCCTGGCTCAATGAGGATATTCATTGTTTTAGACGAAACTGCCGGTGTATTGAGCGAAAGTGGAAGTCCACTCAGCTTAATGTACACCATCTTCATTTTAAGCAACTTTTAATTGATTTTAACAGTATGGTTAAGGATGCGAGGGCTGCCTATTTCACAAACTTAATCTCATCTAGCAAACTAAACCCCAGAGTCCTATTCGACACCATTAATATCATTGTCAGTCCACAAACCCCTGTCACACCTGTTTTATCATTTGTCATGATTTTCTCCTATTTTTTGTAAATAAGGTTGCCAATGTCAGGGCAGGTATTACACCCTCCACATCAATCCAACCGTTATCTCCTAACAGTCAGTCTACTCTGAATTCCTTCTCACCCATTTCCCTCCACGACCTAACAGAGCTAGTGAGAAGCACAAAAACCTCCTCTAGGCCATTAGACACCATCCCAACCTCTCTGTTAAAGGACTTTTTCAGCACTATTGGTCCCAGTCTGCTTTCCATCATATATTTTTCTTTGGTCTCTGGCCAGGTCCCCGCCTACTTCAAACAGGCAATCGTTCAGCCGCTTTTAAAAAAGCCAAGTCTGGACGCCTCGTTACCAAGTAACTATCGGCCCATCTCCAAATTATCATTTATGTCCAAGATTTTAGAAAAGATTGTTGCCAACCAGCTTATATCCAGTTTAAATGAACACCACATTCTTGACAAATTCCAGTCGGGTTTTCGTAAGCAACACTCCACGGAGACTGCACTTTTAAAAGTATCTAATGATGTCCGCCGACTCTGGTAGATGCTCCATTTTAGTGCTACTGGATCTTAGTGTTGCATTTGACACTGTGGATCACAACATTCTGCTAAATAGGCTCAGAGATTGGGTGGGTGTCACAGGGAGTGCACATGAGAGGTTTGAGTCCTATCTCTCAGGTAGATGTTTCTCAGTCGGAGTAGGCCCCCATGTGTCTGAGAGTCTGTTACCCTTTCCTGTGGGGTCCCCCAGGGCTCGGTACTTGGTCCGATTTTATTTTCACTGTATTTTCTCCCATTAGGACACATTATTAACGCTTTTAAAGGCATCTCCTACCACCTTTATGCGGATGATATCCAGCTGTATTGCTCTTTTAACCCTGATTGCCCTGATGATTTTAATTCTAATTTTATTGTTTTAAATGGTTGTCTGTCGGCCATTAAGGCCTGGTTAGCTAGCAACTTCCTCCAGCTAAATGAGGCCAAAACCGAGGTGCTCATCGTGGCCTCTGATGGCGTTGCATCTAGGGTGGCTGGTTGCCTTGGGCCCCTAGAAACTAATGTGAGCCCCAACCTCAGGAACCTTGGGGTAAACTTTGATCAGGCCATGCACCTCGACACTCACATCAAGTCGGTGATCCGCACCTGTTTTTTCCATCTCAGGAATATTGCTAAGCTCAGGTCGATTGTTTCCCATTCTGACCTAGAGTTGATCATCCATGCCTTCGTTTCTTCTTGTCTAGACTATTGCAATTCGGTTCTCACCTGCCTCAATAAATCATCCATAGACCGCCTCCAGTTCATCCAAAATACTGCTGCAAGACTGCTAACCAGATCAAGCAGAAGGTGTCACATCACTCCAATTCTAGCCTCCTTGCACTGGCTTCCTATAATTTTTTGAATTAATTTCAAGGTCCTGGTGCTCACTTTTAGAGCTCTGCATGGCCAGGCACCAGAATATTTAACGACCTGCTGGAACCATTATGTGCCCAGCAGGACCCTGAGGACAGCTGACCAGTATCTGTTGGTCATTCCGCGCACCAGGTTGATCACCAAAGAGACTTTCAATCTGTAGCGCCTAGACTCTGGAATGCCCTTCCTCGTGGCCTAAGAGCTGCAGCGTCTGTTGATATTTAAAAAATCAGCTAAAAACATTACTGTTTAAACAGGCCTTTGGGTAATGTTTGAGCTTCTCCTCCAGGTGCAAAATATGTCTTTTGTTTTGTTTTCTTTCTCTGTGATACATTGTGTTTTGTTCTGTCTCTTATCTCTTGAATGGTTCTTGCTTTTTATTTTTATATTTTATAAAATTTCTGCTGTATGTAAAGCACTTTGTGAGTTGTCTCTGTGAAAAGTGCTATATAAATAAACTTTACTCACCACACCTGACCCCCCCCCCCCTCACCACACCTGCCCCCCCCCTCACCACACCTGCCCCCCTCACCACACTTGACCCCCCCCTCACCACACCTGCCCCCCCCCCTCACCACACCTGCCCCCCCTCTCACCACACCTGCCCCCCCCCTCACCACACCTGCCCCCCCCCTCACCACACCTGACCCCCCCTCACCACACCTGCCCCCCCCCCTCACCACACCTGCCCCCCCCCTCTCACCACACCTGCCCCCCCCCCTCACCACACCTGCCCCCCCCCCCCCTCACCACACCTGCCCCCCCCTCACCACACCTGCCGCCCCCCCTCACCACACCTGCCCCCCCCTCACCACACCTGCCGCCCCCCCTCACCACACCTGCCGCCCCCCCTCACCACACCTGCCCCCCCCCCCCCCCTCACCACACCTGCCCCCCCCCCTCACCACACCTGCCCCCCTCTCACCACACCTGCCCCCCCCTCACCACACCCCCCCCCCCCCTCACCACACCTGCCCCCCCCCCACACCACACCTGCCCCCCTCTCACCACACCTGCCCCCCCCCCCCTCACCACACCTGCCCCCTCACCACACCTGCCCCCCCCCCCCCACCACACCTGCCCCCCCCCCTCACCACACCTGCCCCCCTCTCACCACACCTGCCCCCCCCCCCTCACCACACCTGCCCCCCCCCCTCACCACACCTGCCCCCCTCTCACCACACCTGCCCCCCCCCCCCCTCACCACACCTGCCCCCCCCCCCTCACCACACCTGCCCCCCCCCCTCACCACACCTGCCCCCCCCCCCTCACCACACCTGCCCCCCTCTCACCACACCTGCCCCTGGAACACTTTATTTTCCTTCATTTCACTTCATCAGAGGTTTTCTCTGCACCTGCTGCTCTGGGTTCAGTAGACGGGCTTACATCTGTGTGTGTGTGTCTCTGTGTGTCTGTGTGTGTCTGTGTGTCTGTGTGTCTGTGTGTGTGTTTGTGTGTGTGTGTGTGTGTGTGTGTGTGTGTGTGTGTGGCGGGGGGGGGCTAAGATGTGTAATAACGTCGGGGTTCTCCCGTGGCCAAACCGCAGAAACAGCCCATTTCCAGAGGAGGCTCTCCACGCAGAGGGAACTTGACGTGACGTACAGATCGTGACGAATGCAATCAAAGGATCTTCTTTTTTTCCTTTATTAATCTGGAGTGTTTTCAGAGCAGAACGCCGGCCCCCAGCACCTGACCCTAACCCCCCCCCCCCCCCCAGCACCTGACCCTAACTCCCCCCCTAGCACCTAACCCTAAGGCACTAATGATTCTGACAGACGCCTGTTTTCAGGCCTTCTGCGCGTCGGACTCAGACTCTGTGCTTCCTGTTTCACTGGCTGCTCATTTTCCCAGGTGTGTGTGTGTGTGTGTGTGTGTGTGTGTGTGTGTGTGTGTGTGTGTGTGTGTGTGTGTGTGTGTGTGTGTGTGTGTGTGTGTGTGTGTGTGTGTGTGTGTGTGTGTGTGTGTGTGTGTGTGTGTGTGTGTGTGTGTGTGTGTGTGTGTGTGTGGCGCGTGTGTGTCTGGATTTCCCTGTGTATGTGTGTGTGTATATTAAGTAAAGCTAGTTAGAGTCCGACACGTCATAAAGCAGCGCCACACATGGGCTCGAATGACAGGCTGCCTTTGTGTGTCCAGCCCCCCGCCCCCCCCCCCCCCCCCCCCCCCCCCCCCCCCCCCCAGAGGGCTGTGTGAGAGAAAAACACTGATTTAACAGAGAGAGTGAAACGCTCCTTTGAGAACCAAACGCCCCCCCCCCCCCCCCCCGCCCCCCCAAAAACATTTGTTTACATTTGGTGCTACAACAATCGAGGGGCATCCGGTGTCATGGAGTGAAGACGCACAATCACAACCGGCCCCCTAGCTTTTACAAATGATCGCTTTTAATGCCATCACTGGCTTTTTTTTTTATTTTTTTTTGCAGTATAATACTTTTTATGACAAAACCTTGGCAGGCAAACGGACAAATAAGCGCAGTGCTTCGTCCACAATAGCCGACAAGATACACCTGGCTTCAGGCGCCGAGCACGCCGGAAGCTACGCTGAGTGTGTGACATCACGAGTGCACGACGCAAAACACAAGTAGATTTCTTGGACTGATTTTAATGAAGAAGCTTGATCCATTGATCCAACCTCATCCAAACCATAAAATCTGTATGAAATACAAATGCATACAAAAGATACTATTACTATCACAAGTCCATTACCAATGGTCGGAAGTCACTAAACATATACCACAATTATTATCTCCATCAATCAATACCTTATTGGCTGCGTGCCAATGTGTTACTGTAGTATGTCTTCTGTCAGTTTCTTGGAAGATTGTCTTGTTTCGTTGGCGTGATGGATTGTTCTTTACTTATTAGAACGCCAGGTAATTCCATTACCATTCAAGTTCATGGTCCAACGCAAGAGAGAGAAGGCGGAAACATGTCACAGGATACCAGGTGTGTCAACTCTCGTGAGATGTGGTAATTGCACAAATAAAATAGAAAAACAGTGCGCCACTAATATATATCTTATATAAAACAAATAAGAAATACATTGAAAAGCAATTGAGTGTATTATTACTATTATACAAAATAAGCATATAAATTGTAAACATAAATAACTATATTAACCAACTGTTAACCATAGCTGCAGTTAGAGTGGCTCTAGCCTAGAAACTTATTTTTTATTATTTGTATTCTATTCTGTTTTATTTCTATATATGGGGTGGGTTGTTTTGGGCCCTTAATGTTTGGCGGTCGCGGTCTCGTACTAGTGGGGGGGGCCCTGGCTCGGGGGGTCGGAGTGTTAAAGAGGCATGATGCTCTGACTCACTGGGGTGCTGGATTCGGGGGTCCTCATAGCGTGGGGACCATAGAGGTCGGGACCGGGGGGGGAGGGGGGCTCGGGATGTTTCACTTTATAGTGTGTATGTGTACCCACGTTTGGCCGGGTGTGGCTTAGTGGGGGGGAGTATCGGGGGGGGGGGGGGGGTCATTTCGGTGTTTCGGCCCCGGAGAGGGGGGTCTTGTGTGTTGTGGGGTCGCTGTGGTTTTGGCGGTCTTGTCTCTGGGCCGTGGGGGCTTGGGGTCTCGGGGAGTCGGAGTGCCATTGAGGCATGGTTCTCTGGGATAAGTTAAGATAAGATATTCCTTTATTGATCCCCTTGGGTAAATTCAGGCAGCATGAGGAGGGGGAGGGGAGGTACAGGTGGTACAAACAAGCAGTGTAAACAATATAACAAATCAATATAATTAACAAACTAACTAACTGAAATATACAGTATTCACATAAGGTGCAGTATGCATGAGGTAGTATTATTGTCAGTCTGTGACTGAACATGCTTCTCATCTTGACTAGCTCCTCGTAGAGGGGGTGGGAGGGATTCTCCAGGATAGCAGCCAGCTTCCTTCTCATCCCCCTCTCTGCCACCACCTCTAGTCTGACCAGCTCGACTCCCACCACGGAGCTAGCCTTCCTCACCAGCTTGTTCAGTTTGTTGGTGTCCCTCGAGTTGATGTGGCCCCCCCAGCATGCCAAAGCATAGAAGAGGACTGTGTTTGGGGTCTCTGGGAGTCGGAGTGCCATTGAGGCGTGGTGCTCTCTGCGATGCTGGGCTTGGGGTTCTCGTGGACCGGGGGCCTGGCTGTTGTGGGTGGGGGGCTGGGGGCTCTTTCTTTTTTTTAAGATCACTGTTGCCTTTACGTCACACACACAGTCACAGTCACACACACACACACACACACACACACACACACACACACACACACACACAGTCACAGTCACAGTCACACACACACACGCAGTCACAGTCACATCCTGATGAATGATCGATCGCTCTCCGCCGGGTAGACATTTCCTGAGCGTCGCTAATTGGGTTTTGGGAAGAAGCCCTAACTGAGCGACTCGCTCCAGCGAACAAGTCATCAATCACAGCCGTACAGCCCCTCCCCTCCAGAGAGAGAGAGAGAGGGAGAACATACTTTTACTCCTTACATTTAAAATGCAACTATTTTAATTAGTATATTTGTTTCTCTGGCCGAACGAACATTAATGTTATTAACTTATTAATCCTGCGGCCGCACTTTATTTCAAAACAGCCAATCAAATCCCCATCAATGGAAAATGAACCCGCCCATACCCATGCTGATTGGTCCTTGTGCAAGACTAGAAAGCGGGGATCTTTGATTAACACTTTAAGTGCCGAAAACGTGTTTAGGCGTCTTTCCTAGCCATGCTAAAGTTGCCGAGGACGCCCTAACTCGTCTTTAATATCAATATTTCAAAAATCTGTGATCGAAATCATATTTTTCCTCCGCAGCCCTGAGACACAGTGCTGGCCTCCTCTCAACCCTCTAGCGGTTCAAGAGCGCCATGTGGTGGCCGATCGGCAGAAGCGCCAAACAGGAAGTCATATGGGTGAAGTGCTGATCGTCCATATTACTTCTGGGCACTCTCTATAGGTCCCGGGACTCGATCTTGACACAATACATAATAATAATAATAATAATAATAATAATAATAATAATAATAATAATAATAATAATAATAATAATAATAATAATAATAATAATAATAATAATAATAATAATAATAATAATAATAATAATAATAATAATAATAATAATAGATTGGATTTGTAATGCACTTTTTGTTCGCTGGGATCCCAAAGTGCTACACTACATGGTTAAAAAAATAGAATAAAATAGTTATTAGTAAAACAAATAAAATAAAATACAGAATAAAAATAGAACATGGTTAATTAAAAACATAGTATAAACAGACAATTTAAAAACAAAGCGCAATAAAATTTAAATAAAAAGCTAACAGTCAAAGGCCTTTTTGAACAGATAGGTTTTCAGGCCTGCTTTGAAAGAGTCCAGGCTCTGTGGTGCCCTCAGCTGGATGGGGAGGCTGTTTCACAGGCGTGGTGCAGCCGTGCAGAAGGCTCGGTCACCCATGGTGCAGAGCCGGGTATTGGGGACCTGAAGGAGCAGGCTACCTGCGGATCTGAGGGTGCGGGTGAAGGATTGTGGAGTGATGAGTTCCTGAAGGTAGAGGGGTGCGTGTCCGTTTATGCAGTTATGGGTGATCGTAAGGATTTTGTAGTTGATCCGGGATGAGACGGGGAGCCAGTGTAGTGAGTGAAGGATGGGGGTTATGTGATCGTGTTTACGGACTCTCATCAGGATCCTGGAAGCGCTGTTCTGGATGTATTGCAGCTTTTGGATGCTCTTGCCAGGAATCCCGATGAAGAGTCTGTTACAGTAGTCCAGTCTTGAGGAGATAAAGGCATGGACAAGCTTCTCTGCATCTGACAGGGTTAGAATGGGACGGAGTTTTGATATGTTTTTTAGGTGATAGAATGAGGTCTTGCAGAGGTGTTTTATGTGGGTGTTGAAGGTCAGGTGGGGGTCAAATCGAACCCCCAGATTTGTGACTGAGGGGGAGAGGGGGATGACCTGGCCGTCAAAGGTGAGATGTGATATGGATGAAGACTGAACCTGGTGAGGGGTGCCAATTAGGAGTGCCTCGGTTTTCTTGCTGTTTAGTTGGAGGAAGTTGCTGTTCATCCATGCCTTTATCTCCCCAAGACAGGTGGTGAGGCATGACAGAGCTGCAGAGGGGTTTGGGGCCGTTTTTATGTAGAGTTGTGTGTCATCGGCATAACAGTGGAAAGACATTCCATGTCTGCCGATGACACGACCGAGGGGGAGCATGTAGGTGATGAATAGAATGGGACCAAGAACCGACCCCTGCGGAACACCACAGGTGACCTCGAGCAGCCTGGACTTGTGTCCTCCCAGTGAGACATATTCTGTCCTGCCTAAGAGGTAGGACTGGAACCACTGTAGTGCATGGCTCGACAGTCCAACAGTGTTGTGGAGGCGCTCCAGGAGGATGGTGTGGTCCACGGTGTCAAATGCCGCTGTCAGATCGAGGAGGATGAGGAGTGATGGTGATCCTGCGTCAGCGGTCATTAGGAGGTCATTCGTCACCCTGAGCAGAGCTGTTTCCGTGCTGTGGGATGAGCGAAAGCCTGACTGGAACTTCTCGAACAGGGTGTTATTTTTAAGGTGGTCCTGGAGCTGGGAGGCAACTACCTTTTCCAAAACCTTGGATAGAAAGGAAAGGTTCGAAATAGGCCTGTAGTTGGCAAGAACCTCCGGGTCCAGGGTGGGCTTCTTTAGGAGGGGGCTGATGATGGCAACTTTGAGGGTGGATGGGATATGGCCAGTTTGAAGGGAGAGCATAGCGATCGTTGCCAATAACTAGATAAACAATATGATTTGGACGTATATACTATTATACAACCTGGAAATAGATCGCGTATTTCTACATCCCATAATAGGAATATTTCAGTTCCACGCTCATCGTCCAACGGCACGAGGAAGATACGGTAAGATTCAGCGTTATTTTTGAACGTGTTCGATATAAACTGCTCTGATGATCATATCACCCACACTAGATGAATGATATAACGCTGCCCACGGAATTATAAACGATCCCCCGCCCATCCGGTCATCATCAGATGATACGTAGAAACTTCTAGAAGTACGTCCAATTGAAATTTTTGATCTCGCACAGATTCCTACCAAACTGTATTTCATCATCAATATAATGCATTTGGGGCTATAAATCACGTTCTGGAGAAAGCTGCAGAAAGAGATGAAAACATACTTATACTTTAGACCATATTTTACTATGAATATGTGAATGAAAAAGTGTAACGTTGCTACACAATGAACAATACATATAGGACCTTGAATGGGCCCTAATAATGGCAATCTAGCAATAGAATTTAAAAAGTTATAGCCCTGCAAAGAAGGGGAACTTCTCCATAGACAAATAGAGATGGCAACGGATGGTATATCATGAATTTAGCCTTAGGCAATCAAAGTGTTAAATAATAATAATAATAATAATAATAATAATAATAATAATAATAATAATAATAATAATAATAATAATAATAATAATAATAATAATAATAATAATAATAATACATTTCATTTGTAACACACCCTACCTTCCTAAGAATCTCAGAGTGCTACAGAGTTCAAAAGAATAAAATAAAAATAGATAAAAAAAAGAAGAACACATAGCAGAACAACATATGATAAGACATACAAACTTATAAAAGGCCTTTCTAAAAAGGTAGGTCTTGAGTCCACGTTTAAAAGTGTCAACAGTTTGTGGTGCTCTCAGGTGGTTGGGGAGAGCATTCCACAGTCGAGCAGAAGGCTCGATCGCCCATGGTGTGCAGCTTAGTCCTGGGGGCTTTGAGGAGGACTGGGGGATGAGGAGTTCCTTGAGGTAGGCAGGGGCACCACCGTTTACACACTGGTGAGTGAGGAGGGGAGACCTTGTACTAGATCCTGTGTTCCATGGGGAGCCAGTGAAGTGATCTGAGGGTGAGGGTGATGTGGTCATATTTGCGCACCCTCATCAGGATCCTAGCAGCGCTATTCTGGATGGTTTTCAGTTTTTGAATGCTTTTACTAGGGATCCCTATGAAGAGTGCATTACAATAGTCCAGCCTGGAGGAGACGAAGGCGTGGACGAGTTTCTCAGAATCTGCCAGAGTGAGTGAGGAGCGGAGTTTTGTGATGTTTCTGAGGTGAAAGAAAGAGGTCTTGCAGAGGTGTTTGATGTGAGTCTCGTATGTGAGGTGGGGGGTCCATTTTCACGCCCAAGTTGGTGACAAGGGTGGAAAGAGGAATGTCCTGGCCGGAGAAGGAGATGGTGGTGATGGTGGATGACCGGACCTGGTGTGGGGTACCGACCAGCATGGCTTCCGTTTTGGAGCTGTTGACCTGGAGAAACCTGTCCACACCTTAGTCTCCTCCAGGCAAGCGGACAGTGTGGGGGGTGATGAAGGTGAAGATGGTGAAATCCGGATGTACAGCTGGGTGTCGTCAGCATAGCAGTGTAACGACACACCGTGCCGGCTGATGATGCGGCCGAGGGGGAGCATGTACAGGGTGAACAGCAGGGGGCCGAGGACGGATCCCTGGGGGACACCGCAGGTGACGGGGTGGTTAGAGGATGTTGCGCCTCCAAGGGTGACACACTCAGTCCGACCAGCCAAGAGGGACTGGAACAAGCCAAGGGCTAGGTCACGGAGTCCGACATCGGAGTGGAAACAGTCCAGGAGGATAGCATGATCCACCGTGTCGAAGGCTGCCGATAGGTCGAGAAGGACAAGAATGGATGGGGTTCCAACCGTTCCAGCATCCGCCCCCATCAGAAGGTCGTTGGTTTCCCTGACCAGGGCTGTCTCTGTACTGTGCACGGAGCGGAACACGGACTGGAACTTCTCGAAGATGTTGTTGTCTCTGAGGTGTGCTTGGAGCTGCTCCGCAACTACCTTCTCCAGCACCTTGTAGAGGAACGGGAGGTTGGAGATGGGCCGGTAGGCGCTGACGAGGGCCTCTGGGTCCAGGGTGGGTTTCTTCAGGAGGGGGGTAATGATGGCAGTTTTGAGGGCAGGCGGAACGTGGCCAGCCTGCAAGCAGAGGTTGATGGTGCTGGTCATTAGGGGACCAATAGTGCGGATGTTGGCTTTCACCAGGGCTGTGGAGAGGGGATCCAGGGCACACTAAGATGACTTCATCCTCCCGATGATGACCTCGACCTCACGCTGCGTGGTGTCATTGAAACAGCGGAGGAGCTGGGAGACTTCAGGCTGTAGGACAGCAGGTGAAGAAGAGGAGCCGGGGAGGAGAGAGCGGATGCCCTCAACTTTGGCTGTGAAAAATGACATTAAGTCATTACACCGCTTCTCAGTGGTCTCTCTGTGTGCCTGGGTTTGGGGTTTGAGGAGGTGGTGTATGGTGGAAAAAAGCTGTTTAGAATTGCGGGGACTATTCAGTTCAGAGTTCAGTTCAGTTCAGAGTTTTTATTTGCCACATGGAATCATACAATCATAGTTTCTTCATTACACAATCATAAATAGTCATTCCATGGACAAAAGGAGCAGGAAGAAGAATAAATCTTATAGTTACCTGCCCCTTATTCCTAAACTAACAAGTATTTACTTAATGGTCGGCGTACAACCTGATTTACACAAATAATAATTTATACCATTATAAAAGAAACACACAATCCACAGTTAAACAAGAAAAAATTAAATAATAATAATAATGATAAAGAATAAAGAATAAAAGAAAGAGAAGAAAAATATTGTTGATGATGTTGGAGTAGAACCGTGACCAAGCGTCCTTAAGGGCTTTGGAGTAGGCCTTTTGGTGCTCTCTGTAGGCCTCTTAACACTTTCAGTGCCACCAGGTGGCGCCAGAGTTAGCGCTTGAATGCCACCATCCACTTTAATGTTAACGTTAATATCGCCTAATCTATGTTTTAAATTATGGCTATGTGTCTAATCTGCCCGTCGCTTATCAAAGAATCCTTTTCCAGTCAGTGCTGTCAAGGCAGATTGTTTTTTTATCGCTTCATTTCCGTTTGAGAGCATTTTGAAAAGCACCCGTTTTGAGGTAAAAAAAACAGCCCATTCTGGGCCATTCTGTAATAATCGTCTTTTTACTGGAATATTCCAGAACGTTGATATTTGTCGGCCTATTTATGAATCGTTTTCAAATAAACGCTAGATGATCAATATTATAATACGTACACGCACGCCCATTCGAGCCGCACGCTGATTATAGCCTTGTTCATTTCCTCATGGAGGACATTTCACAAAACAGCTTATATCTTCATCAAAATGAGTCTGATTATCCTAACACTGATAACATAGATTCCTTACCTGACATCAGATGGTATCCAACTGGTATATTCCAATTCCTGATCACCATTCGAAAAAATCGATAAGTGTATAGATCTAACGTGTATACAGTAGAATTCATGATCCGCGGCGCTCAGAGGATCCATAATGAACTGTGGTAACCCCGGCTGCATCAGTGGACTGGAAAATGTGGAGTACAGGATTTTTTTCCCCATCCATTTTCATTGAGTCCATTCCAAAATCCCTTATGTCATCTGGGAGACGATAGGGGGCGCTTTTTTCCACATCTGATCGCCGGCGGCGCTCGGGTAGACAAGGGTAGGCTCGCGTGATGCAATATGATTTCAGATCGCTAAAAAAAATTTTTAATAAAAAATCAGAGAAATCTCGTGAGTGGCTTTCAACGTAATATTAATAATTCCGAGAAAACTCGTGAGTGACATAGAAAGTGTTAAACACCTGCTATCAGAAGAATAGACAGTCAGAAAAAAAGTTTTTACTTTTACTTTTTAGTACAGCATGTTGTTAGAACAATAGCTACCAAGCTAAGCTACGTTAGCTTCTAACGCTGTATACACAATATGTACAATGACACAATGATCAAACACCTTATAACTACTACCATTGTCGTGTCCATAAGTTCCCTGGCAGAATACTTGTGGGGACAAAGGTATACAAAGAGGAGAGAACCATTTTAAATCGGGCATTCATGCCGGCTAATAAGCTAGACGTCGCAGCATGTTGTTAGCACAATAGCTACCAAGCTAAGCTATGTTAGCTTCTAACGCTACACAATATGTACAACGACACAATGATTTACATTATTACAAATATGGTAACGTGGTTGTGGCTTTTACAAATAGTGGTTAGCTTTAGAGATGGATGGCTATGATCACGGAGCAATAGTGTTAGGTGAAACAGATACATTTTCATTCATCACTCCTCGGCTAGTAGTAGCAAGGCTCTCTGCCTGCCACTAGCTGTGTGTGACTCTCAGAGCCCCTCGCTGCCCTGCACCTGAAGTGACGTCAGCATTAAGATGACACACGCACATTATTGATCCATGGAATAAAATATGCATGTGCGTGGAGCTTGTGGTTTGGTCGACAAAATGTTTGATAAAAACGCTAAAACTGGGTCAATTTAGAAAAAAAAATTCCCCCTCTTCATGAAAGTCAGCGTTGGCCTAGTCACATTGTTTATTGAACAAAAATACAACCTGCAAGTTGGCCTTTAAGTATAATTTCTGGGTACTTTTTACTAGGGGTGGGAATCACCAGTTTCATCATGATACGATACGATATCGATTCTTTGGACAACGATACGATATTTGCCGATATCACAAAGTCTCTCACGATACAATACGATTAGATTAGATTCAGGTGCCTGCGATCGATATGAGATGATATCATATGCCCATTTAACACAATCAGTTATGAGACTCGCCACAGGATTTTCAAAATAAGAGTATCGATATGAATCGATCTTATTACATCGCATCGATCCGATTCGATCGTTGATAATTACATCGATGTATCGATCTGGATCGATGTATCGTCCCACCCCTACTTTTTACACCCCTGTCCCACTGTCAACTAATGAGTTCAAAAGATTTGTTCATAGAAGGGGCGGCTACGTGGCGTAGTGGGCAAGGCGCTCACCACGAATGACGGAGAGGCTGGGCTTGCCTGTTCGAGCCCAGCGCTCCACATTGCTTTCAGTTTAGCTGGTCGTTCATACTAATACACATTGGCCGTATTAGGGGGTGGGAAACTGATGGGTGGGGATCGGGCGTTGTGGACAGCGACTCCTACAGGTCGGTTGGTGTGCCTGCGCAGTAGAATCAGGAAGTGTCGGGGGCAGCGTGAGCCTCCCACGCGTTACTCCTCGCCACTGAGAGATCGAGCTGCGCAGGTGAAAAGATGCGACTGCTGTTACCTCAAGTACCGGAGGGGACTTGTGCTATGTATGACTTAGTCCACATTGCAGCCGGCTTGTGGGAGGCAAGAAACAGCGTTCGTGACAGGGGAGGGTTGAATTGGATGATACGAAAATTCGGATGGGAGAAAATATAGAAAATGGGAGAAAAAGTGGATAAAAAAAAATTGTTCATAGACTTAGATTAGATTCAAATGTATCATCATCATACAGCACAAGTACAGTTCAGCGAAAATAAGTTTGGCATCTAACCAGAGTGCAAATGTAGCAGCAATATACAATGTACAGGTGATTAAACTGGGTATAAAATATATAAATTTGTACTACTGAGTGTAGTGCTAATCGGATGTAGGTACAGAGTTGTAGTATAATATGTACAGTGATACAGGTATAAAGACATTATGGTTGTAGTCATACTGTCCAGCGGCATAGGATATTATGTACAGATAGATAATATATCTTATACTTGAACTTAAAGGATATATATTATATACTTCAAGGGTAATTCCAGATATGTTCAACCCAGATCCTGTATTTCATCATCTGGCGTCATCCGGAACGCTTACGATCAAAAGCTCAAGTACATTTGGGTCTTTAAGTGGGTGAGTTCTATTTCTCTGGGCACTGGAATTGGCAGCTGCTCTCCTGTGACCAAACCATCTGGTCATCTGTGGAGTAAGTTAATAAGCGTTATCGCTGTTGTGATACATAACATTGTATATACCAATCAATCCGATTTATTTATAGAGCACATTTAAACATGACACATGTCAACCAAAGTGCTGTACAGAGTGTAGATAGTGATACACATAGATACATCTAGACCAGTGGTTCTCAACTGGTCTAGCCTCGGGACCCAACATTTTCCATAGTCATTAAGTCGCAACCCAAATGTTTGAACCACTATGATTTATTTCAAAAACTTTTTTTTGCAGTAATACGCCATCTTTCATGCACTGTTAAAAACATGAAATAAACACAAAAAAGTGCAACAAAAGTGCAACTAGGGCTAAAAACCCAATGAAATACAATTATAATTATGCTTCTTAGCAGACTTTTAGCTTAACATAACAGACCTAAGTTTGGGGGAACTAATGGGATAACTGGGGTTGCAACAAAAGTGCAACTAGGGCTAAAAACACAATGAAAAAAAGAAAAAATAATAATAATAATAATAATAATAATAATAATAATAATAATAATAATAATAATAAATAATATATCCTTCTTAGCAGACTTCTTAGCTTAACATCCCAGGGAACTAATGGGATAACTGGGGATGTTGTTTGCTCCCGACAAGAGTCTCAAAGCCTGGGGTGATGGTAGACAAAGCAACTCTGAGGTCATGCTCAATGTCCAATCTGTTCCTCTGCTTTGTCTTCAGCTGGACCAGAGCTGAGAAGCCACTTTCATAAAGATAGGTAGTGCAAAAAAAAAGTATACATCCGCGACCCACTCAAAATGGCCCCACGACCCACCAGTTGAGAAACACTGATCTAGACAACATATAGACAACAATCACATCTCAGTTTTACGGGAGGACACACAGGCAAACACACAGGAAAACTGGGCATGAGTCAGTGAACATCGGGAAAAGCTAATAAGTAGAAGTGGGTTTTGAGTCTAGACTTGAAGGCATCTGTCGAGGGGGCAGCCTAATGGAGGTGGGGATGCTGTTCCACAGTTCAGGGGCTGCGACAGCAAAGGCACAGCCCCCCCTGAGCTTGAGGTTAGACCTCCGGACTGTCAGGAGCCTCTGATCGGCTGACCTGAGGGACCTGGTGTTGGAATAGGGGGATATGAGGTCTGAGATGTAGGTGGGGGGCTGACCATGATTAAGGGCTTTAAAAACGAACAGGAGAACCTTAACTTTTATTCTGTAGCGTACTGGAAGACAATGAAGGACAGGGGTGATGTGGCCAGTTGCTGGAAGCTTTTATTCTTGAATGCATTAAATGTGTCGGCCCCAGTGGGAATTGACTAGTGAATAGTTTGATTTTGTTCAGATTTACTGTGTGGTAAAACATTGAAAACATTGGGTTCTACTTAGCAAAGCAGTCGGTCCTTAAGACCATCCAACCCATCCATACGGCTGGGTTTTTGCCAAGCTTGACTGACACTTCAGCCAGTAAAGACCAATTCACTTCCTAATGTAATTCAATCCTCTCTGGCTGCCATGATTAGTTTCCCACATGCAGTGCAGACACTAAAGGTGGCACTGAAATACACCACACTAAAGGTGGCACTGAAATACTCCACACTAAAGGTGGCGCTGAAATACACCACACTAAAGGTGGCGCTGAAATACACCACACTAAAGGTGGTACTGAAATACACCACACTAAAGGTGGTACTGAAATACTCCACACTAAAGGTGGCACTGAAATACTCCACACTAAAGGTGGCACTGAAATACACCACACTAAAGGTGGCACTGAAATACACCACACTAAAGGTGGTACTGAAATACACCACACTAAAGGTGGCACTGAAATACTCCACACTAAAGGTGGCACTGAAATACACCACACTAAAGGTGGCACTGAAATACACCACACTAAAGGTGGCACTGAAATACTCCACACTAAAGGTGGCGCTGAAATACACCACACTAAAGGTGGCGCTGAAATACACCACACTAAAGGTGGTACTGAAATACACCACACTAAAGGTGGCACTGAAATACCTGAAATACACCACACTAAAGGTGGCGCTGAAATACACCACACTAAAGGTGGCACTGAAATACCTGAAATACACCACACTAAAGGTGGCACTGAAATACACCACACTAAAGGTGGCGCTGAAATACACCACACTAAAGGTGGCACTGAAATACACCACACTAAAGGTGGCACTGAAATACACCACATTAAAGGTGGAAGTGAAATACCTGAAATACACCACACTAAAGGTGGCACTGAAATACCTGAAATACTCCACACTAAAGGTGGCACTGAAATACCTGAAATACACTTCACTAAAGGTGGCACTGAAATACACTTTACTAAAGGTGACACTGAAATACACCACACTAAAGGTGGCACTGAAATACACTTTACTAAAGGTGACACTGAAATTCACCACACTAAAGGTGGAAGTGAAATACTCCACACTAAAGGTGGCACTGAAATACCTGAAATACACCACACTAAAGGTGGCACTGAAATACCTGAAATACACCACACTAAAGGTGGCACTGAAATACCTGAAATACACCACACTAAAGGTGGCACTGAAATACACCACACTAAAGGTGGCACTGAAATACACCACACTAAAGGTGGCACTGAAATACACCACATTAAAGGTGGCACTGAAATACACCACATTAAAGGTGGCACTGAAATACACCACACTAAAGGTGGCACTGAAATACACCACATTAAAGGTGGCACTGAAATACACCACACTAAAGGTGGCACTGAAATACACCACATTAAAGGTGGCACTGAAATACACCACACTAAAGGTGGCACTGAAATACACCACACTAAAGGTGGCACTGAAATACACCACACTAAAGGTGGCACTGAAATACACCACATTAAAGGTGGCACTGAAATACACCACATTAAAGGTGGCACTGAAATACGCCACAAGACACAGCAAAAAGACGACAGGCAGCAGTTTAAAGGTTAGAGATGCAGACTGGTTCGAATTCCCGGACCAGCTGGCACACGCAAGAGGTAGGACGTGATTGAATAGCCCTAATGCTCTCCACTCCCTCACAACAATTACAGTTGAAGGGCCCTTGAGCAAGGCACTTAACCACCAGCTGCTCCAGCAAAGATAATCTCTACAGACCACCATAATGAGACTGTGATTGTTCCATTGGGTTTATCTTATCGGGAGGGGAAACCCTTGCGAGCACGGGGGGAGAACATGCAAACTCAACACAGAAAGGCCTGGGAGATATCCTACCTGGGTACCTGACAACGCGGAAACGTGGTCCCCAAGCGGGAATCGAACCCTGGACCTTCTAGCTGTTTCTGATTAATCGATTGTCAGTAATGGCATTTGCATTGAACACTAAAAACGCTTATCAGCCCGATCGGTGTAAAAGCATTGCAGGATCAAGCTAAAATTGACGTCAGATCATTTTTACCTGTGATCGGGAGTATTCCAAAGATAATATTCCAATTGTTTGATCGCCATCTGGTACATCCAATGCCCATTTGGCCCATGGCATAATCCACCACAACATATGGATCGGTGTTATTTGACACGTTTCGATGGAACCGGCAGAACGGCTGCCCTCGCCTGACAAGGAAACATGAAACTGGAGATGTTTGGCCATCCCACAGAGAAAGATACAAGGTTGCAAAGGGTGCTCGATACCACCGTCTAGCGGGATGCGGCTGGTATTGCACCTTGGGGACCTCAGACTCATTCCATATGGTATAACAGGCTCCCTGGGTTGATAATGAATAAAGATATCGGAAAAAAAGGAATAACGACCCAGAAACTACTTTTCTCGTCGTTGGCACCCAAAGTGTTAAGGCGACAAATGGACCCATCTCTAACCAACTTACCCACCGAGGTGTGTGTGTGTGTGTGTGTGTGTGTGTGTGTGTGTGTGTGTGTGTGTGTGTGTGTGTGTGTGTGTGTGTGTGTGTGTGTGTGTGTGTGTGTGTGTGTGTGTGTGTGTGTGTGTGTGTGTGTGTGTGTGTGTGTGTGTGTGTGTGTGTGTGTGTGTGTGTGTGCGCACGTGACATACAGCACATACATGTACAGTATATAGGTTAGGTGTCCCCAGGCTGTGTTGTAAACCATGCTCTCATCTCTCTTTCTCCTCCTGCTGTCGTTGGCGAACAGTGTAATTGTTTGCACCACCGAGTTACATGCCTGTGTGCATAAATAGGTTCAACGTTTATTTTTTCATCTCTTGCTCTCCCTCTCCTCCCCCCACCTCTCTCTCTCTCTTTCTCTTTCTTCTGCATATCTGTTTGTCTTTGATTGAATACACACAGTATGTATTGTCTATCTGTGTGTATCTTGGAGGGAATAACACATTCCTATTACCTTGTGTAACTTGGCAGATGAAGTAATCCTCTATCTATCTCAATCTACTCAATTAATCGCAATCTAACTCTCTGTCTCTCTCTCTTTCTCTCTCTTTCTCTCTCTCTCTTTCTCTCTCTCTCTCTCTTTCTGTCATTCTCATTCTGCTGCTTTCTATAATGTTTTTTTCTCTCTCTCTCTCTCTCTCTCTCTCTCTCTCTCTCTCTCTCTCTCTCTCTCTCTCTCTCTCTCTCTCTCTCTCTCCCCCCCCCCCCTTCTCTCTCTGTCTCTCTCTCTCTCTCTCTCACCCCAGGTGTGAGTAATCAGGTGAGGACCCGACCTCCCCCCAGACCCTGAGGCTCAGCCCCCCCCCCTCCTCCCCCCCTGCCCCTACATACGTGACCTCCACAAACAAGTGGGCTTGGACGTTGGATTACGCCCGGGCCCCTCCTGGACCGGTCCCGCCCGGGGAAGCGCCCCTCCTGGATGTTCCCCTTCCCCCAGGATTGGGGATTGTTGTTGCCGGCCCTTCTCCAGCGGAGGAGAGGAGGAGGAGGAGGAGGAGGACTTTGAACCCTTCCGGAACGAGGAGGAGTCGCTGGAGCGGGAAGCTGAATCATGAGCGAGTTCTGGTTGTGCTTCAACTGCTGCATCGCCGAGCAGCCTCAGCCGGTGAGTGTTCTGCTGGTTCTGCTGTGTGCTGCTGTTAGTGTCCCGCTTCCTGACAGGGAAGACCCATGTTACTGACTAAACACTGTTAGTGTTCTGCTGGTTCTGCTGTGCTGCTGTTTAGGGCTGACCTTCGAAGTTTTTTTTGGCAATCGAAGCTTCTGGGCTGAGCTTCGATTTTAATTCGAAGCTTCGGATTTTTTATTTTATTTTTTTGTATCTTATGTTGTGGGACTTGTACAGCACTTTGGTAAACTTTGTTGTTTTTAAATGTGCTCTATAAATAAAGTGGATTGGATTAATGAATTAAGTAGCCCCTTTCGTGACTGTGAGCCAACAAGGTTTCACTCGGCTGTGTGATTTAATTCAAGGTGGATCGCTGTTGTCGTTTGAACAACTTCAGATTTCATGGGAACTACCAATCCCCCAAATCAAGAATGTTTAAGATGAATGAAGTAAGATTTTGATTATTTGAAATATGGCCTGTGTAGCCACAGAATTATGTCAGTCTACAAGGTCCGGATTCTACATGGTCCGGCAATGTAGACCTTGTAGACTCCACTACAGACCAATTATCAGTGAATGTTCATGCATTTTTAAGAAGGGCTACTTACACAAAAAAACAAAGAACTCACCAAAACATCTCAGTAGCACCTTATCTAAATGTTCTATTTCATATATGGAGATTCATATTTATTTATGTATTGCATGCATTTCTACATTTTATTTCCTATTTTGTTTATTCATCCCAGTATCTTTCTTTCTTATGTGTGGAATTCTACAAGGCATGTAGGTGTATGCGTTTGAGGATGATATCCTTCAAACAGGCAATAGTGATGATATAATTTGGGCAGTGCTGAGCTGGGTTACTTTCCTCCAGTGTATTTGTCCCCCGGCCCCACCCAATGGCCCCATACACACACACACACACACACACACACACACACACACACACACACACACACACACACACACACACACACACACACAGACACACACACACAGACACACAGACACACACACATACAGACACAAACACACACAAACTTCGATATTTTCTTTATGTTCGAAGCTTGTGCCATCGAACGAAGCTTCGAAGTATTTAAGACAGCCCTACTGCTGTTAGTGTCCTGCTTCCTGACTGGGACGACCCACGTTACTGACTAAACACTGTATCAGTGATGTCAGAATGTAGAGCTATTTGTCCACTTATTTAAACAAAAACAAATACCACTTACAGCATCTTTAAAGGAAGGGACAACAAGGCCAGAAGGTGGACTGGTTTCCGATTGACCATCAGCTAATTAAATGGATCGGTCTGGGAGGCGTTTAAGCCTGATGGTAGTGGGGTCGATCCAAGGGGCAGGTGGGAGGTGGGAGGAGGAGGATGAGGTGGTGCCCTCCGTCCCAGGCTCACGTGGGTCGCTGTCGCCGGACCTGGCTTCAGTCAGGTCCCAGCATCAGGCCGACCGCAAGCGCCATCCGGCTCCGATCTTCCGTCCGGGACAGAAGGTAATTTAAGGCGGTGCGTCGGGTGAACCCGGTGGCCTACAGGCTGCTGCTCCCGACCTCCATGCGGGTTCACCCAACGTTCCATGTGTCTCTCCTGAAACCCTTTCTTACCTCGCCCATGTCCCTGCCGCTTCCTGCTGCTCCTCCGCCGTGCATCCTGGATGGACAGGCGGTCTACACGGTGCGGAGGGTCGTGGGTTGCCGGCGGAGGGGTAGGGGGTTTACATTTTTAGTGGACTGGGAGGGGTCCGGACTGGAGGAACTTTATGAGGCCGTAATATGTTTACGTGAGCTCTTACACCCAAATGAGTATCCCAGTATCAATACCTAAAGATATCTATCAGACTCAGGATTAGTAGTATCTAGGGGTGTAACGGTACACAAAAACCATGGTGCGGTACGTACCTCGGTTTTGAAGTCAAGGTTGGGTACAGATTTTCGGTACAGTGGGGGAAAGTTTGGCTTTCCATGTTCCACTCAGGGGTGATGTAGTGTGCAGTAACTAATTGTACTTGTAGGGCTGTCAACGAATATTCTATATTGAAATTAATAATCAACTTGTACATTTTTTTTATAATAATTATATTAGATTGTGGGCGGTCGTTAGTGGTTAACATACCGTTGTATTAGTTCGGTACACTACACAGCCGTCCGGTACGGTACGGTACACACTGAAACTTGTTCGGTTCAGTACGGACACGTGTACCTTTACACCCCTAGTAGTATCACCCTGAATATCTGTATCCAGTATTGATACCGGGGGGGTGAACCCACATGACATGTTCCAGGAAGGGAGAAGGTCTTGCGTCTCTTGTGTACTACTCTGTATTAGGGCTGTCACATTCTTTTAGAATTTAGAATTTAATTTAGAATTTACATAAAAACACGTGATTCAAACTTGAACGGAGAAATTCAAATTAGATATAAATTGTATTTTTATAATAATTTATATAATATTAGAATTTTTTTTAAACTGTCTTTTTTTAGGTTTAGGTATTTTCTTTTTGTAAAATCTTTTTTACACTGAAATTAGTTCAAATTAGAATTCAAATTTGTCTACAATTCTGCCACGAATTTCGAATTTGATTTGTTGTTAAAGTGACAGCCCTACTCTGTATGGTATAAAGTATAAAGTCGAGCGCTCATAACGTGATATCGGCGGTGGAGACCGTGGTGCGTCAGTAGAGGCAGCGCAGTGACCTTTGGCTCGTTCCCCCCGAGCCTCTGGGAGAGAGACGTGCTGCTGCACCTGCAGGCTGGGTTCCCTCCTCCTTAGCCAGGCTGCACCTGCAGGCTGGGTTCCCTCCTCCTCAGTCACAGCTGCACCTGCAGGCTGGGTTCTCTCCTCCTCAGCCAGGCTGCACCTGCAGGCTGGGTTCCCTCCTCCTCAGCCAGGCTGCACCTGCAGGCTGGGTTCCCTCCTCCTCAGCCAGGCTGCTGCACCTGCAGGCTGGGTTCCCTCCTCCTCAGCCAGGCTGCACCTGCAGGCTGGGTTCCCTCCTCCTCAGCCAGGCTGCACCTGCAGGCTGGGTTCCCTCCTCCTCAGCCAGGCTGCACCTGCAGGCTGGGTTCCCTACTCCTCAGTCACAGCTGCACCTGCAGGCTGGGTTCCCTCCTCCTCAGCCAGGCTGCACCTGCAGGCTGGGTTCCCTCCTCCTCAGTCACAGCTGCACCTGCAGGCTGGGTTCCCTCCTCCTCAGTCAGGCTGCTGCACCTGCAGGCTGGGTTCCCTCCTCCTCAGTCAGGCTGCTGTACCTGCAGGCTGGGTTCCCTCCTCCTCAGTCAGGCTGCTGCACCTGCAGGCTGGGTTCCCTCCTCCTCAGTCAGGCTGCTGCACCTGCAGGCTGGGTTCCCTCCTCCTCAGTCAGGCTGCTGCACCTGCAGGCTGGGTTCCCTCCTCCTCAGTCAGGCTGCTGTACCTGCAGGCTGGGTTCCCTCCTCCTCAGCCAGGCTGAACCTGCAGGCTGGGTTCCCTCCTTGCTCCCCGTGCAGGCCTCCCAGAGGTACACAGGCAGGTCAGCTTCTGCTGGGGGAATCACTGCCTCTCGTACAGGGGGGCGTTAACCCTTTCACTACCACACTACAGAAGGTTAACGATAGGTTATGTAGATAACCTAGTTATATTAGTATTGGCTAAGCGTCCCGCTCTGAGCCTTACGAGATACTCTATATATCCTGTGATACCTAATGTATCTCCCACGAACAAAAACACATGCACCCCACCTGTATGGGGCCCCGCCCCTTATGGTGGTACCACCCATATAATCATGACTCTGGTCATGAAACACCCTTCCTCGCCAAAAACCCGTCCCAGGAAAAGATCCCTCAAGAGGGAACTCAGGGCGCGCAGAGCGGGACGCTTAGCCAATACTAATATAACTAGGTTATCTACATAACCTATCGTTATATTTCGTATATAGCATCGCGTCCCGCTCTGAGCCTTACGAGATAATGGGGAAGAGCGGGCGCGAGACCCGACAGATGTACCCCCTGAGGACCCGTAAGCCCACATCAAGGGGTGCGGGGAGCCCTGTCACCCCATCCTTCCTAACGAAGGGGGGGCGCAGTCAACTCCACCTGAATGCGAACAAGAGGGAGCCAGAACCCCTTGAACACACCGTACAGGCGGAACCACGTGTGACTCAACACACTGCGGCCCATACCCATACACTCCTGCTACCCGACCAAAGGACGGGAAGCAGGAAAGGCCACAGACCCCAGAACCGCCTGGGAGACAGAACCCCCGGTCATGTCCATGAGGTAAAACCTTACAAAGGGGCCCGGTGAGGACCATGAAGCTGCAGCACAGATGTCCTCCACCGAGGCCCCACCCAGGAGAGCGGCAGAGGCAGCCACCCCACGAGTGGAGTGCGCCCTGACGCCCCCAGGGGGATCCTGCCCAGCCAACGTGTAGCAGAGGGCAATACCCTCGCACAACCAATGGGACAGGCGCTGCTTCGACAGTGCCTTACCAGCACGAGCCCCACCGTAACAGACAAAAAGCTGGTCGGTAACTCTGAAGTCCTGAGTACGGCTGAGGTAAAACCCCAAAGCACGGACTGGACATGACAGGTGAAGGCCCGCATCTAACTCACTAGTGTGAGGAGGAGGACGAAAAGCCTGAACCACAATATCCCGGGAGCGGAAGGAACTCCGGATATTCTTAGGCACGAAAGCAGGATTAGGTCGCAGAGTGGCACCGCAATCGGTCCGAAAAGACAGGCACTCTGGACGTACCGAGAGAGCACAGAGCTCACCCACGCGTTTAGCGGAAGTGACAGCCAGTAGGAACGCGGTCTTGAAAGACAGCCGTCCCAACGGCGCCTGCTCGAGCGGCTCAAACGGGGCCAAGGACAACCGACCGAGGACCAATTGAAGATCCCAAGTCGGAGCCAAGGAGCGTTGCACCGGCTTAACGCGTCGAGCGCCAAGCAGGAAACGCTTCACAAGAGGGTGGCTGAACAAGACATCCCCCTCAAATCCCTCATGATAGGAGGATATAGCTGCTGCATATACCCTCACTGTCGAAGCCGACAGACTATCAAGGAGAGACTGGAGATAACCCAGAACAGCATCCAGGGGGCAGGAGACTGGGTCCCAGCCCCCCCCCTTACACCATTCTTGGAACGCATGCCACCTGCCCGCGTAAACCGCGACAGTGGAGGGAGCATGCGCACACCGGATGGTATCAACCACTGCGGGATCCATCCTCTCCAGACTCACCCTCCCACCAGCCACACCACCAGGCGTTGACCCAACACCGGAGGCTGGACAAGCACTCCGTTGTGCTGCGAGAGGGCCGTCGCTGACCACGGAATGACCCAAGGAGGAGCGACCAGAAGCTGGATTAAGACTGGGAACCACACCGACGTGCCCCGGTCCGGCGCGACCAGGATCACCGTCCTGCGCTCCCTCCGTATCCGCTCCAACAGCTGACTCAACAGCTGTACAGGAGGGAAGGCGTACAGAAGACCGGGCGGCCACGGAAAGGTCGAGAAGGCATCCACCCCCAAGGGGGGATGATCCGCTCGACTGAGCGAGAACCACAAGGGGCACTTGTGAGAACGTCGGCACGCAAACAGATCTACCGAGGCCTCCCCGAACCGATCCCAGATCTGTCTGACTATGTCGGGGCGGAGTTCCCACTCGTCGCGACGAGGACCGCCCCGAGACATTATATCCGCCGCCACATTTTCCGTACCAGGAACGTGGAGCGCCCGCAGACTGCGCAGCCTGCGGGATGCCCATAGCAACAGTTCGCGCGCCACCCGGAGCAGGCGGGCGGAACGAGTCCCACCCTGCCTGTTGATATACGCCGCCGCCGTCACATTGTCCGTCCTGATCAAAACATGCTTGCCTACCACCAGGTGGCCGAGCCGTTTGAGGACCAGGAGGACCGCCTTCAACTCCAACACATTGATATGCAGGACAGCTGGGTCGGCATGACCCGTCCAGCTGCCCCCCACTGCGTGGGTCCGAAACGCCCCTCCCCAACCTGTGAGAGAGGCGTCGGTGAAAACCGTGACGTGGGAGCCACTGCTGCCCATGGGGACCCCAGCGGAGAGGATACCCAGCCTCCCCCAGTGGGCGAGATCCCCCCATATCGACAAAGGAACCGTCAACCGTCTCCCTTTGCCCCACACCGGATCTATTCTCAAAGAGAGAAACCACCTCTGTATCCGCCTCATAAAGAGGAGGCCAAGAGGAACCACCGTGTGGGCCGCCGACATAAGGCCCAGCAGACGCATCACCTGCAGCGCCGTAACCGTCCCTCCCAGACGGAAACCCCCGAGCGCGTGACGGAGATCCCCCCGACGCTGCTCCGAGAGGGTCGCAAGCATGGGCTTCGACCTCAATGTCAAGCCCAAGTACTCCACCTGTTGACTGGGAAGAGGGGTACTCTTCTTCCAATTCACAGCAAAACCCAGGCTGGTGAGGAATTCCACCACCAGTCGAGTATGAGACCTGGCAACCTCCTCTGAACGGCTGAGGAGCAGAATGTCGTCGAGATAGAACAGAACTCGTATCCCCCGACGACGTAAAGGCCCCAGAGCAGCCGCCACGCACTTGGTGAATGTGCGGGGAGCCAGAGAATAACCGAACGGCATTCTGTGGTACTCGTACGCTACGCCCTGAAACAGGAACCGTAGGAACTTCCTGTGAGGAGGGAAAATGGGTATGTGAAAATACGCATCCTTCAGGTCTATGGAGGTGAACCAGTCCCCCCTCCTGACAGCAAGCAGAAGGAGTCGGACGGTCAACATCCTGAATGGTCTCACTACAATCAACCGATTGAACATGGACAGATTCAGTATAGGTCTGACCCCCCCAGTTTTCTTGGGCACCAGAAAATAACGGGAGTAGACGCCTGACATTGCGTCCTCTCTCGGGACCACAACGACGGCCTGCTTCGCCAACAGAGATTGAATCTCGTCGGCCAGGGCTGTCACCGCGCCCGACCCTAACAATAGGGTCGGCACCAAACCTGAGAACGGAGGATGGGGCCGCGCAAACTGCAAAACCAGCCCCGCCTCTAACGTTCTCCTCATCCACCGATTCAAGGGACATTCCCGTCGCCATATGTGAATATAATCCCACAGCGCCCCCGCCGTCAACTGACGCTGGGCCGCAAGGAACAGCAGATAATTGGCCCGGTCCCCCCCTTCGTGCAAAGCACCCAAGGGGGGACCCCGACAGAAAGGGCCGGTTTGATACGGGAGGAGCGGTCATCAAACTTGTGGACACACACTCACCCCCTGAACACCCCTCCAGCACACGCTGAGGAGCCGTTCCGCAGCCAGACACGCAAGGCCTGAGGACCCCATGGGCTCCTACACGCCGAAGCCCTGCAGTGATATTGCTACCACTCAAATCACGCCAGCCTCTCCTTTGCAGACCACTGCCGGTTTGACGGGAGTGGGAGGCAACAGCGCGATACCCCGCCTGGCGAGGGCGAAGCCGGGGTAACCCCTGCTGAGCATTCAACAGAAGAGGCACCGAGTCCCCCTGCTGACCACTGGAGCTAGTGGCAGCTGCAACACCAGGTTCCACCCACCCACAACCTGCGGTGTAGGAACCACGCGACGACGGAACATTCTCACGGACAGACCCAGGCTCAGCCATCAACTGGGTGTCAGCCCCTGTCTCCATGAGAAGTGAAGAATGGGGCCGCATACGCTTCAAAGAAGGTTCGCGGCCCGCAGCCAAAGGAGAACGCTCAAAGCCCCGCTTCTGGGGATACCAGAGAGAGGACTGAACGGGGAGCGGGCTGCTCGCGGCAAAATGACGACGGGGTGGTTTACCAACCCCGAAATCACCCAAAATGGCCGATCCCTCGGCCGCCAAGACTGTCGGCCTTGCGAAACCCTGTCGATTCTCCAACCAGGGCACCACTGGCGGGGGAAACATGGCCGCCTGTCGAGGATCTCGCCACAGTCGTTGACGAGACCGTGCTCCCACCCCTGGCTGCACAGCGTGAGGCGGTGTAGGACCCGAATCAAAAACCGCCTGCGCCTCCACAGAACGCCCAAAAAGACTATCTGTGGAAAAAGGAGTCGTGAGGAGAGAAAACCTATCCTCTTCCCCAAGAGGAGACTGCTCCAACCAAAGATGCCTAACAACCAAAGTCGATAGCATCCGAATCCTCCCCGCAGTTATAGCTTGCGACTGAGTCAAGATCTCTATAACACCACAAACATGAATCACGTTCATAGTGTCGGTTGGACTCAAAGACCTACAACCCGTCGTTCATCCCCGCCTGGGCACAAAAAAGAAGCTACCTGGCTACTTAGCCAAGGTACCCCCGGGCTGCACCCCGTCGTCAGCCCCTTCACCCGCAAAAAAGGTAAATAGAGCTCAGCGAACCCCCCCACACCCACCACCGACTGACCTTCATCAATGAAGGCGGCAAGAGGAGGGAAAAGCGGAATCCCGCGGCGGGGATTATTAGACATTCCAGCGTCAACATCAGCGTTAGCAGAAGAAGCAGCAGTAGCATTAGCATTAGCAGTAGCAGTAGCATTAGCGTCAACAGCATGTTCCAGGATCGCCAAGACATCGCCCACTACAGTGGAACGATCGCCAAGCCGCCCCGGCCCTGGTGCCGAAACATACTCCACAGCACGACCAACACCGACATCGACGCCTACTGACACAGACCTCACCTTTGTACAAGCCGACCCGATAGCCAAACCTTGTACGCTGCCCCTCGGTCCGTCGCCGTCAGCCGAGGAACCACCAGCATAGGTCTGCGTCGTCGAAACAAGCTCCGGAGAATCCAGGGAAACACAATCCTCCGGTAAGCCCTCAACATTATTAATCTTCCTTAATCTTTTCATTCCGCTAGCTCGCATGGTGCAAGCATCCAGTACGCTGGGACGAAAATAGAGGAAGGGTGTTTCATGACCAGAGTCATGATTATATGGGTGGTACCACCATAAGGGGCGGGGCCCCATACAGGTGGGGTGCATGTGTTTTTGTTCGTGGGAGATACATTAGGTATCACAGGAGATATAGAGTATCTCGTAAGGCTCAGAGCGGGACGCGATGCTATATACGAAATATAACCGTCTGTAGTGTGATAGTAAAGGGTTAACCTTCTGTAGTGTGGTAGTGAAAGGTTAACCTTCTGTAGTGTGGTAGTGAAAGGTTAACCTTCTGTAGTGTGGTAGTGAAAGGGTTAACCTTCTGTAGTGTGGTAGTGAAAGGTTAACCTTCTGTAGTGTGGTAGTGAAAGGGTTAACCTTCTGTAGTGTGGTAGTGAAAGGTTAACCTTCTGTAGTGTGGTAGTGAAAGGGTTAACCTTCTGTAGTGTGGTAGTGAAAGGGTTAACCTTCTGTAGTGTGGTAGTGGTAGTGAAAGGTTAACCTTCTGTGGTGTGGTAGTGAAAGGGTTAACCTTCTGTATTGTTGCAGTGAAAGGGTTAAACATTTGGTAGTGTGGTAGTGAAAGGGTTAAACTAACTTTTAGCTGACTGGATTCATAATGTCATCACCTCTCTGCCAGTGTTTTTTGTTTTGTTTTAGAATAGTACAGGCGGGTTGCTGAAGATGAATACAAATAAAAAATGAAATGGTTGCATTTATATAGCAGCTTTTATCCAAAGCGCTTTACAATTTTCTGTTCCTCACATTCTACCCGTTCACTCACACATTCACACACCGATGGCGGAGGCAACCATGCAAGGTGCCGACCTGCTCATCGGGAGCAGTTAGGGGGGTTAAGTGTCTTGCTCAAGGACACTTTGACACACTGCCCGGGGGAGGAGTTGGAATCGAACCGGGAACCTTCTGATCACCAGACGACGCTCTACCTCCTGAGTCACTGTCTCTAGACCAGCTCTACCTCCTGAGCCACTGTCTCTAGACCAGCTCTACCTCCTGAGTCACTGTCTCTAGACCAGCTCTACCTCCTGAGTCACTGTCTCTAGACCGCTCTACCTCCTGAGTCACTGTCTCTAGACCGCTCTACCTCCTGAGTCACTGTCTCTAGACCAGCTCTACCTCCTGAGCCACTGTCTCTAGACCAGCTCTACCTCCTGAGTCACTGTCTCTAGACCAGCTCTACCTCCTGAGACACTGTCTCTAGACCGCTCTACCTCCTGAGTCACTGTCTCTAGACCAGCTCTACCTCCTGAGTCACTGTCTCTAGACCAGCTCTACCTCCTGAGTCACTGTCTCTAGACCAGCTCTACCTCCTGAGTCACTGTCTCTAGACCAGCTCTACCTCCTGAGTCACTGTCTCTAGACCGCTCTACCTCCTGAGCCACTGTCTCTAGCCCGCTCTACCTCCTGAGACACTGTCTCTAGACCAGCTCTACCTCCTGAGTCACTGTCTCTAGACCAGCTCTACCTCCTGAGTCACTGTCTCTAGACTGCTCTACCTCCTGAGTCACTGTCTCTAGACCAGCTCTACCTCCTGACTGAGTCACTGTCTCTAGACCAGCTCTACCTCCTGAGTCACTGTCTCTAGACCGCTCTACCTCCTGAGATACTGTCTCTAGACCAGCTCTACCTCCTGAGTCACTGTCTCTAGACCGCTCTACCTCCTGAGTCACTGTCTCTAGACCAGCTCTACCTCCTGAGTCACTGTCTCTAGACCAGCTCTACCTCCTGAGTCACTGTCTCTAGACCGCTCTACCTCCTGAGTCACTGTCTCTAGACCAGCTCTACCTCCTGAGTCACTGTCTCTAGACCGCTCTACCTCCTGAGCCACTGTCTCTAGACCGCTCTACCTCCTGAGTCACTGTCTCTAGACCAGCTCTACCTCCTGAGTCACTGTCTCTAGACCGCTCTACCTCCTGAGTCACTGTCTCTAGACCAGCTCTACCTCCTGACTGAGTCACTGTCTCTAGACCGCTCTACCTCCTGAGTCACTGTCTCTAGACCAGCTCTACCTCCTGAGTCACTGTCTCTAGACCAGCTCTACCTCCTGAGCCACTGTCTCTAGACCAGCTCTACCTCCTGAGTCACTGTCTCTAGACCAGCTCTACCTCCTGAGTCACTGTCTCTAGACCGCTCTACCTCCTGAGCCACTGTCTCTAGACCAGCTCTACCTCCTGAGTCACTGTCTCTAGACCAGCTCTACCTCCTGAGTCACTGTCTCTAGACCGCTCTACCTCCTGAGCCAGTCTCTAGACCAGCTCTGCTCTACCTCCTGAGTCACTGTCTCTAGACCAGCTCTACCTCCTGAGCCACTGTCTCTAGACCGCTCTACCTCCTGAGTCACTGTCTAGAGCGCTCTGAACTGTCTAGAGCCTCCTGAACTTGAGAGCACAATAGGAGAGTGGAACGATGGGGGGGACATTGTATCAGCTCTTCCTCTGCTGCCTGGCTGGCTGCCTCTCCTTTCTGTCGGAGGGGCAGGGTTTCCAACCTAGTTAAACTTTACAATATACTAAAATAACGTTGTTCCGTCATTGGGGTCTTCGCGGTCTGACAGGGGTTTTGACCAGCCACAGCGGAGACCGTCCCAATGTTGGAAAGACCTCACTCACTCACTGGCGATCCCATGTTGTTGGGCGGTCTCCGTCTTGCGTCTGTGTAAAGTGTTTAGTGTCCTTGTTCACAGAGTTCCTACGTATTCTAGATCCAAGGCCCAACTCATATTCCTCCTATTCCTTGGAATTATCACACAGGAATCGCTTCCCAGGAGATATCTGCTGTCAAAACGCGTGCGGACCCAATTTGTCTTAGCCCTGCCTCCACCCTACACACACGCGCGCACGCACGCACGCACGCACGCACGCACGCACGCACGCACGCACGCACGCACGCACGCACGCACGCACGCACACACACACACACACACACACACACACACACACACAGACACACACATACAGACACATACAGACACAAACACACACACAGACACACACACACACACGGTAACTAAAAATAGCTGTGAAATGGAACGGCTGATTAGATTCTGAAGCAGCAGAAACTCTTTGTTCTCAGCAGTAGGTTTGCCCAGCCGGTGTTGGGGGGGGGGGGGCATTGTCTTGCGTAGGTGTGTTCATCTTGCAATGAGGTCAACTCAGTTGAGGCTCGCTAAAGGTGGAATCGGGCTGAGACCACTTATCGATTTATTGCTAATTATTGATAACTGCGTGAAATCTAAAAGTGGCGGCACTTATTAATCTTTTTACATGTGTAAAAAAATATATATATATAAAAAAAATAGTTTTAAATACTTTTTTCTTAAAAAATTAAATGATTTAACGTTAGTTCGTGTGTGTGTGTGTCACGTGCACTCACTGTCGTTTTTGCGATGCTGTAGTTGGCCCACGACAGCGAGTCGTGCTGAGCGCGCTGCCAGTAGCGATCAGGAAGATGCCGTAATATTTATCGATAATTTTGTCCCGATTTATCGATTCTTCCAAATGGCATATCGTCTCAGCCTTAACCTCTTAAGCCCGGAGCCCTATTTTCTGAAAATCCGCCTAAAATACATACCTAAGTGAATTGTGAGGTTTTGTCCGCTGCTCACCTACTCGCTCTGTTCCTTTAAGCCTACTCGCTCTGTTCCTTTAAGCCTACTCGCTCTGTTCCTTTAGTTTTCTGTTAATCAATTGCATTCTCCTCACCTCACTAGCCCCCACCCTCGCGTTCGTTTGCTCTTCAGCAACCACACCCTTGGACTACCTGTCATTATGTGTTTGATTGGTCTGGTGCCGAACACACACTTCTAGTTTCAAGTATCAATTACCTTCACGCACCTGATGTGCATTCTAATTAGTTCCCCTGTGGGCTAAGTACCTCGCTCTCCCCTCATTTCCTGTCGGGTCGTCCCGTATCATTCCGTATCATATCTCTATCACCTAACTCCTTCGGGAGTTACTTTGTCTTTAGGCTCCTATGGGAGTTCTGGTTCTGTCTGCTGTTTTATCTCCGGCGTGAGACGGGGTGCAAGCTTTGGCCACCTGTCGCCGTTTTGCCTGGATGGAGACATTGTTACTACGCTCCTAATACTCTACGGGAGGATGCGTCTCTCCGAGCCGGCGCGCTCTTCCGCGCAGACGCGCATCCAGACCTCCGCGCAGCAGACGCGCTCTTCACTCCAGACGCGCATCGCTTCCTAATACTCTACGGGAGGATGCGTCTCTCCGAGCCAGGCGCGCTCTTCCGCGCAGACGCGCATCCAGACCTCCGCGCAGCAGACGCGCTCTTCACTCCAGACGCGCATCGCTTCCTAATACTCTACGGGAGGATGCGTCTCTCCGAGCCGGCGCGCTCTTCCGCGCAGACGCGCTCTTCACTCCAGACGCGCTTTCAGACGCACTCCAGATGCGTCCTCCGTACCGGCGCGTACTCCAAGCAGTCGCGCACCACTCAGACCTCCGCGCCAGATGCGCCCTTCGTACCGGCGCGTACTCAAGCAGTCGCGCACCACTCAGACCTCCGCTTGGACCACCCGGTTCCCCGTGGCGACGTGCTCGCCCCGTTTTGATCCTACTCTCTTTACGCACAGCGCCTGGGTGAGTTTTTATGACTGTCTTTGATCCTATTCGTTTTTCGTGTGTTTAAGGACACTGAAGATATCCAGCTTTTTGTCAGACTGTCACTCACCCAGCGTCAGCTTTTTGGACTGTTCATTGGGATAATATTTGGCCTTAACATCGCTCACTGTGTGTATACACACCGAAGATATTATCACTTGGATTTGTGTTGGGACTTCGCTCACAGTGTTTATTTGCACCGAAGATTCTATCACGTGGATTTGTGTTTGGGACGTTTACTCACAGTGTGTATATACACCGAAGATTCTGTCACCTGGATTACTCTGTTTTTGGGACAAGTCACTTCTCCTGTTCACCTGCTCTGTTCCCTACTGTACTCTGAGCTAACCCGCTCCCTCTCTCCCTCTCGGTCCCGCTTACCACCTCGGAGATCTGCCGAGAGAAGTCTGCAGAGCGGCTCTGACGTCACCACCTGCTTCCCCAGACTAACCATCCCGGGAGAAGCTGCAGAGCAGCAACATTCATTAATGCTTGTATCCCAGGCGTTGTCTGTTTTCTCTGTCCCTGTAAGCAGCTCCAGCCCTCGCCCTGTTCCAAGGCCCTACCCTGTTTTCCTAGTCCTCCCTGTCCCCAGCCCGCCTCCGCGGGCCTCTGTCCCTGTTTCCCCACTCTAGTCCTCCTAGTCCTCCCTGTCCCCAGCCCGCCTCCGCGGGCCTCTGTCCCTGTTTCCCCACTCTAGTCCTCCTAGTCCTCCCTGTCCAGTCCTCCTAGTCCTCCCTGTTCCTGCCTTGTCCCTTGCCCCGGCCCTGTTCCGTTAGCCTTCCCTTAGCCTTCCCCTTGGCCAGCTCGCCTCTTAAAGGCACTGTGCCTAATTTCCCCTTTGTTGTTTTCTAGTATTTTGTGTTCTCCCTTAAAGGGACAGTGCCGTTTTCTGTGTGTTTCAATAAATGCCCAGTTCTTGGCTTACTCTCATACCTGTCTTGTGTTGTGCGATTGGGGTCGGTTACAAACCATAACATGAATGGAATATTGCTCCACTTCTACAAGTCCATTTGCATATTCTTGGTATCTAGGGACATCTATGGACCTCAGTGAATGTATTCCCAGTGTCAGAAATATTGTGTCTATTACTAGGCTTGCTTAAATTGTGATGAAACAATGGAGAATATTAATTATGATTTTTATTTGCATATTTGACAGTGAATAACACCATGCTAAAAATGACCAGACATGAAACACTGCCAATGATCTCGTGCAGTACTTTCTTGAGATCATGTGTACAAATCTAAGGATATGAAAAAAGGGAAGATGATTAAACAGAAGGTTCTGGGCGGCCGGGTAGCGCAGCGGACTAAGCGTCTGTCTACCACCACAGAGCCAGTGGGATCGAATCCGGCTGTGGTGCCTCCGGCTTGGCCGACCGTCCATACTAACACAATTGGCGGTGTTAGAGGGTGGGAAACCCGGCGAGGGTGGGTCCTGGTCGTTGTAAACAGCGACTCCTACAGTTCGGTCGGGGCGCCTGCACAGCAAGGGAAGGATCTGGGAGAGGTAGTGTGACCTTCCACACGTTACACTCTCCCAGTGAGAGTCCGCGCTGCCAGGTGAAAAGAAGCGGTGGGCTGGCTACACATGTGTCGGAGGAAGCATGTGATAGTCTCCGCCCTCCCAGACCGACGGTAGGGGGTAGAGTGCGCAACGACCAGGAAGGGGATTGGGAATTGACATAACGACTAACATTGGGATGGGAGAAAAACAGAAAAAGAAGGGGGAAAAAGATAATAAAAATAAATAAAAAACAGAAGGTTCTGTAGATACAGTACTGAATTCTCCCATCCGGACCAATGCAATTTGAAATATTATTATAGAATAGCAGGGGGGGTGGCTGGGTAGCGCAGCGGACTAAGCGTCTGCCTACCACCGCAGAGACACTGGTATCGAATCCAGCTGTCAGCGGTACCTCCGGCTTGGTCGGTTGTCCATACTAACCAATTGGCAGTGTTAGCGGGTGGGAAGCCGGCGGGGTGTGTATCCTGATCGTTGTAAACAGCGACTCCTACAGGTCGGTCGGGGCGCCTGCTCAGCGAGGGAGGGAACTGGGGAAAGTAGTGAGCCTCCCACGCATTACGCTCCCCCAGTGAGAGTCCTCGCTGTCAGGTGAAAAGCGGCTGGCTGACTCCACATATATCGAAGGGCACATGATGTGATGGTATCTATCAACCCTCCCTAGACCGGCAAGTGGGGGGCAAATGCGCGCAACAACCAGGAAGGGGAGGGGGGAATTGGCATAACGACTAAATTGGGATGGGAGAAAAACACAGAAAAAGGAGGAGAAAAAGTTGATAAAAAAAGAATATAGAATAGCAGGCTTATAAATTACCTTATTATAGCCAATTCGCACATTTATATATTATATACATTATATATATATAATATATTATCTTTCAAATCCCTGAGTTCAATTTGGATTAGTATCACCAGGCGTGCATAAGAACAGATAATGAAATCTACTGTTTTTTTTATTTTTTTCAGGGTGGCACCATTTTGAAACTAATTTCAAATCTAATTATTGCTACATGCTAAAAATAGGGAAGATAAACTAACTGCGCTTCAATATATGTCAATAACGTTAAGTTGTGTGGTTTATTATCCCGAATAATAAGAGATATTAAAAAAATGCATGCACAAGTAATGTGCTTGAAACCCCATAGAGGCCCTTGGGAAGTGTCGTTCGGAAAAATACTACAATTCCTGACGTTCAAATCTTCCAAAATGGTGACTTTCGCGAACTAAATAACACCAAAACGAAAATGAAAATCTATCTAATAACACTTTAACCTATTGGTAAACGAACGTATTGATGATAATATACATTATAAATGCTGTTGTGACATGGTTATGATGTTTATACTTGAATACGTTTGAAAAATAATACGATACTTTAGTCAAACATTCTGGAGAGATTGATTTATGATGTGATGTCATTTGCAGTCTGCCGATGGACCGCACAGGTGGAAGAGGTTAACTTGTAGTATCCGGGTATTGTGTGAGAGTGTGTCTGTATGGAGACGAGGGCTGTGGTTGGTCACCTCAAAGGTCCCGCCCACTTCTGCCGTTGTCTCTTTACTTCCTGTGGCAGAGCATCGTGATAAAGATATCATCTTCCTTATAGCAATCTGTAGAGAAAATAGAACAAGGGGTGTTTTTCATTCAAAATTGACAGGCTTTGAAGGCTAATAATATAAGAATCCCTTTCTAGATGCAGTGTCACAAGCTCATAGGAAATGTAAAGGATAACTCTGCAAGCAGGCAACAGCGTTGATGCCTAGAAATATACTGTATTAGGTAGGCAGACTGAGAGGGAGACACAGGAGAGATGGTTCTTTATTCAGTAGGCAGACTGAGAGGGAGACAGAGTAGAGAAGACACAGGAAAGATGGTTCTTTATTGAGACAGTAGGAAGGCTGAGAGGGAGACAGAGTAGAGAAGACACAGGAAAGATGGTTCTTTATTGAGACAAGTAGGAAGGCTGAGAGGGAGACAGAGTAGGAGAGACACAGGAGAGAAGGTTCTTTATTGAGACAGTAGGAAGGCTGAGAGGGAGACACTGGAGAGGTGGTTCTTTATTAAGACAGTAGGAAGGCTGAGAGGGAGACAGAGTAGAGGAGACACAGGAGAGAAGGTTCTTTATTGAGACAGTAGGAAGGCTGAGAGGGAGACACATGAGAGATGGTTCTTTATTGAGACAGTAGGAAGGCTGAGAGGGAGACAGAGTAGGGGAGACACAGGAGAGAAGGTTCTTTATTGAGACAGTAGGAAGGCTGAGAGGGAGACACAGGAGAGAAGGTTCTTTATTGAGACAGTAGGAAGGCTGAGAGGGAGACAGAGTAGAGATGGTTCTTTATTGAGACAGTAGGAAGGCTGAGAGGGAGACACTGGAGAGGTGGTTATTTATTGAGACAGTAGGAAGGCAGAGAGGGAGACACATGAGAGATGGTTCTTTATTGAGACAGTAGGAAGGCAGAGAGGGAGACACATGAGAGATGGTTCTTTATTGAGACAGTAGGAAGGCAGAGAGGGAGACACATGAGAGATGGTTCTTTATTGAGACAGTAGGAAGGCTGAGAGGGAGACACAGGAGAGATGGTTCTTTATTGAGACAGTAGGAAGGCTGAGAGGGAGACACAGGAAAGATGGTTCTTTATTGAGACAGTAGGAAGGCTGAGAGGGAGACACAGGAGAGATGGTTCTTTATTGAGACAGTAGGAAGGCTGAGAGGGAGACACAGGAAAGATGGTTCTTTATTGAGACAGTAGGAAGGCTGAGAGGGAGACACAGGAGAGAAGGTTCTTTATTGAGACAGTAGGAAGGCTGAGAGGGAGACACAGGAGAGAAGGTTCTTTATTGAGACAGTAGGACGTTTGTACTGTATGAGGTGAATATGTGGCCCCTTCCTTGTGTGAATGTGTGCTCAGTCTTACTGTATGTCTGAGGCATATTTGTGTGTAATGTACAACACAGTAGACTACGTGACGTGTGTGTACTGTATGTGTACAGTAAACAGTGTGACGGGCGTGGCGCCTCCGCATAATATTATATAAGTTCAGCTTGGGATGAAAAAGAGGTGAACCCTTGCCTCCCATCAGCCTTTTATGGCTGAAGCATGTGAAGAATGCTGGGTGGTTCTGGCTCTCAGGGCCAGCAGCCTGGGCCCCCAGTCGGTCACCAGGGTCCCTGACTAGGGCTGGGCGATTAATCGAAATAAAATTGCGATCATAGAGCTAATCTAAATTATGAAAAAAATATTATTATTAAATTCTTTTTAGATTATCATTATTTTTTTTACTTTCTACTGGTAACTTTCTTAAATGATGACGATTCTGACTTGAGTTATTTTGTATGTTACAAGAGACTTAAGTTTAAGTCAAGCACTTTGTTATGTTATGTTTAAGTTTAAGTCAAGCACTTTATGTTATGTTGTCTGTTTAAGAAAGAGTGCAATAAATGATTTTATTGGAAAAAAATAAGAATCGTGTGAGAGAATCGTGATCTCAATTCTTAGAGAGAAAAATCGTGATTCACATTTGAGCAAGAATCGCTCCCCAGCCCTATTCCTGACCCCAACGCCATGTCCCAGAACTACTGACTGACCCAGCTGCTCCCTCAGTACCAGCCAGCATGAGCCCCGTACTGACCAGAACTACTGACTTCCCAGAACTACTGACTGACCCAGCTGCTCCCTCAGTACCAGCCAGCATGAGCCCCGTACTGACCAGAACTACTGACTGGCCCAGAACTACTGACTGGCCCAGAACTACTGACTGGCCCAGAACTACTGACTGGCCCAGAACTACTGACTGGCCCAGTACGACTATAGCTGTCAACATTGGGATTTGAAAATAAGGGAGACTTCCCAGTGAAACGTCCGCGCCCCGTCCCAACTTGTCTTCACACACCCCTTACATAATAGGCAAGGGTACACACTAGGGCTGCAACTAATGACTAATTTGGTAGTCGACTAATCTGCCGATTATTTTTTCGATTAGTCGACTAATCGAAAACCAATGTAAACAACAACAAAAAAATTAAAAATTAAAAATTAAAATAAAAAGGATTTTTTTTTTTTTTTTTTTTTTTTTAATTACCTATCTTTGTGAAAGTGGCTTCTCAGCTCTGGTCCAGCTGAAGACAGAGCAGAGGAACAGATTGGACATTGAGCATGACCTCAGAGTTGCTTGTCTACCATCACCCCAGACTTTGAGACTCTTGTCAGGACCAAACAACAACATCATAACATGATGATCCCATAGCAAATTAAAATAATCACTCATGAAACATTTGAATTTGGATCTTTAAGCCACTTTAAATGAAAATGTATTTGAAGAACAATACAGCAATCACTCATAACAAGATAAATAAATTAAATAATACAAATTAAAGTGGAAGTGTACTTTAAATACAACAAATTATAGGCCTGTTTCTCTACTTCCTCAGTTTTCAAAAATATTAGAAAAACTCTTCAACAACAGATTACATAAATTCATTGATAAACATAATTTACTCACCGATAGTCAGTATGGATTCAGAACACACCGGTCAACATCACTAGCGTTAATAGAACTCATTGAAAAAATCACAAATTCCATAGATAAAAAAAAAACATGTAGCTGGAGTATTCATTGACATAAAAAAAGCATTTGATACTATTAATCATGATATATTAATCAGGAAATTGGAGAGATATGGGATCAGGGGGGTAGTATTGGACTGGGTGAGAAGCTATCTAAATAAAAGACAACAATTTGTGACAATGAGAGATTATAAATCTGAATGTTTGGACATTGCTTGTGGTGTCCCCCAGGGGTCAGTGTTGGGTCCAAAACTGTTCATCTTGTACATTAACGAGATATGTAAAGTATCCAATATATTTAAATGTATTTTATTTGCGGATGACTAATCTTTTTTTTTCTGGTGAGAATGTCCAGCAGCTTTTAGAGGTCATCACATCTGAAATGAAGAAATTGAAGGAATGGTTTGATAGAAACAAATTATCATTGAACTTGAGCAAAACTAAAATTATGTTGTTTGGAAACTGTAGATTGGATACTCAGGTACAAGTTAAAATAAATGATGTGATTATTGAAAGAGTTTATGAAAATAAATTCCTAGGTGTAATAATAGACCATAAAATCTGTTGGAAACCTCACATAAAACATGTCCAATCTAAACTCTCACGAAGCATTTCAGTCATGAGTAAAGTAAAGCACATCCTGGATAGAAAATCACTCTACATTCTCTACTGTTCACTAGTTTTACCATATTTAAATTACTGTGTTGAAGTCTGGGGAAACAATTATAAGTCTACACTACAACCACTTTTTATACTCCAAAAAAGGGCCATAAGGATAGTTCACATTGCAGGTTATCGTGATCACACTAACATATTGTTTCTGGAGTCAAAGACATTGAAGTTAAATGATCTTGTGGAATTTAAAAACGGCACAATTAATGTATAAAGCAAAAAGTCATGCACTTCCAAGAAACATTCAAGAATTGTTCTTTGATAGGGAGGGGGGTTATAATCTGAGGGGAGAACACAATTTAAAGGTGCTTAACGTACGCACTACCATGAGAAAACACTGCATCTCAATATGTGGAGTGAAACTGTGGAACAGTCTAAATGTGGTGCTAAAGCAATGTCCAAACATGAGACAATTCAAACTGATGTATAAGGAAATTATGTTCACAAGGTACAGGGATGAGGAAGGGACTTGATATTCACGGGTGTTTACATTTTTATTTTGTTTTCTATTTTATTTTATTTTATACATATATAGTTTTTGTTTTTTGTTTTGCATATATATATATATATATTTTTTCTCTTTTCTTTTTTATGTTTAAAATAGTACACTCATTTGAGTAGTGGAAAAGGGGTAGGATTAAATAAGTGTATACTTCTTCCTACTCCTTTTCGAACATGCAGATTGAGTTGTTTTTCTTTTTTGTTATTGTTGTTGTATTCATTGCATGTTCGAAATAAAGACTTCAAATCAAATCAAATCAAATAACTTTTGTTTGCTGTGTGTGAGAGGAGTCTGTGTGTGTGTATGTGTGTGTGTCTTACTCTGATCGCTGTGTGAGTGAGAGGAGTGTGTGTACTGTGTAATTTGTGTGTGTGTCTTACTCTGATCGCTGTGTGAGTGAGAGGTGTGTACTGTGTAATTTGTGTATGTGTGTGTGTCTTACTCTGATCGCTGTGTGTGAGTGAGAGGAGTGTGAATGTGTGTGTGTCTTACTCTGATCGCTGTGTGTGAGAGAGAGGAGTGTGAATGTGTGTGTGTCTTACTCTGATCGCTGTGTGTGAGTGAGAGGAGTGTGTATGTGTGTGTGTCTTACTCTGATCGCTGTGTGTGAGTGAGAGGAGTGTGTATGTGTGTGTCTTACTCTGATCACTGTGTGTGAGTGAGAGGAGTGCGTGTGTAATGTATTGTGTGTCTAGTCTGATCATCATCTCCTGCAGGGGAACAATGTTTTCAATGTCCAAAATTTGCTATGGGATCATCATGTTATGATGTTGTCTGGAACCCTGAGAAGCCACTCTCACAAAGATAGGTAGTGCACAAAAAAAAAAAAAAAAAATTAAATAATTTTTTTTTTTTTTTTTTTTTTATGGCCAATCGACGCAACAATTTCTCGTCAACGATTTTTTTATAATCGACATTGTCGATTATGTCGACTAATCGTTGCAGCCCTAGTACACACACACACTGAATCCTAAAACGGTGTCAAATCGCCCTAAAGAGGGCCCGGGCCGTTGCCAGTTAAGAGGTTAAAATGTTGTTAATGTCAGCCCTCTCACTCTCGTATTGGATGGTTGCTGTCTGATTGATTGATTGATTGATTGATTGATTGATTGATTGATTGATTGATTGATTGAAAACTTATTAACAGATTGCAGAATGGGTACAATACAGTACAGCTCAATACATACAATTGTTAAGGGGATGCAGACCAGAGAAGGACTTTCGTCTTGTTTACATCAGGGTCCCCCATTTTCAATTCATCATGACATTTATGACATACGTGACATACAGATATACAGATATATCATGACATTTATGACATACATGACATACAGATATACAGTACTGTTACATTTGTGACATACACAATATGCAAATATACAGTACTGTTAAACAGAGATCCTAACAGAAACGATATACATACGAGGGGGAGGAGACTGTACATTGGAGGGGGTGGGAGGGGGGGGGGGTTGGACATTTACAGGGGCCAGTTTCGAATTGCAGTCTCCCGTAGGTGCTCTTTGAGAGTGTTTTTGAAAGTGGGTAGTGATTCACAATCCTTTACAGCTTTGGGTAGGGCGTTCCACATTGTTGTGGCATAATTGCGAAACGTGTTTAGTCCCTTGTGCCGAATCTGGGTTTAACATGATTTGTGGAGCTCCCTCTGGTGTTGTGATCGTGGTATTCACTGACCTTTGGGAAGTATTTCGACATGTACATGGGTACCTTAGTGGTGTAGTCAGTGTATCTTGTAGACCAGGCCCATTGCAAGTTGCTGTACTCTGTCGTCTACTCTAAGCCATCCTAGGTTGTCAAAATGGGCAGGGGTGAGGTGGGTTCTAGGAGTAAGGTCAAGCCGTAGTCTGACCAGTTTGTTTTGTGATGTTTGTAGCCTTGTTTTTAGTGCCTTTGAGGTGCTTTGGTACCATGAGGTGCAAGCATAGTCGTAGTACCCTTGAATTAGTGCTCCTGTTAGTCTAAAGGGACAGTTACAGCCCTCTCACTCTCGTATTGGATGGTTGCTGCGTAAAGGGAGAGTTACAGCTGTCTGGCTCTTGTAAACACCTCAGTCTAACGCTCTGCCAAATGAAGGAAATCACCATCAATTTGAGGAAGTTGTTATCTAGCCGCTCTCTCGGCTGCAGTTTCACAGCTCTTTGTCACGAAATGACCAGGGGCTCCAGAGAGGAAGCTCCTCTCCACGGAGCAGGAAGGATAGTTGATGGAATATTCATTAAGAGAACGCGCCCCTCCTTCCTGACATTTAAATGGGTGTGTAATTTAGAAGAGAAATTGGATGAATTAGGCCTTAGATTACCGTAGGGTGTATCTTAATACCCGTGTGTGCGGAGCACGCTCGTCTTTTCTCTTCAAGCCTGTAGTGAGTGTCCTAGATGAGGCTAAATTACTCCCGACAATTACGGCGGCTGGGTGGCGCAGCGGACTAAGTGCTCGTCACCAACGCGAGAGACACCGGTATCGAATCCGGCTGTCAACGTTGCCTCCGGCTTGGCCGGCCGTCATACTGGCTCAATTGGCAGAGTCAGCGGGAGGGATGTCGATGGGTGGTAATCTGGTTGTTGTAAACAGCGACTCCTACAGGTCGGTCAGGGCGCCTGCACAGCGAGGAAGGGAGATGGTGAGGGTAGTGTGACCTCCCACACGTTACACCTCACCAATGAGAGTCCGCGCTGGCAGGTGAAAAGATGTGGCTGGCTGACTCTGCATGTATCGGAGGGGACATGTGATAGTATCTATCTACCCTCCCTAGACCGACCAGTGGGGGGCACATGCGAGCAACGACCAGGAAGGGGAGGGGGGAATTGGCACGACTAAATTGGGATGGGAGAAAAAACACAGAAAAACAGGAGGAGAAAAAGTGAAAAAAATAAAATGACTCCCGACAATTATATCAACACCTCTGTTAAGCGCGGGAAGGCGTAGGGAGATTAGACCACCCACGGGACGGGGAGGAGAGAGGGAGGATGTCCTCACATGAGGACCGTAGTCTTAGTTTAGTTTAGTTTATTTATTTAGCACATTATTTAAAAAAAAAACAGTGCTAGGAGGGAACGAAGCCCAAAGGGCTTGTACAAAGTTCCACTCCCATCCCATTGTTCAAAAACATTATATGAACGAAATACATGTAAACATGGTCTAGAAAATAAACTGAAAACAAGATCAGAGACATAAGATAACTGCGTGAAATCGATAAGTGCTCGAGTCCAACTTATAAATTTTTTTGTGCATGTGTTAAAAAAGGGGGAAAAAGTTTTAAATACTATATAAAAAAGATATATATTATTTAACGTTAGTTTGTGTGTCGTGGGCCAACTACAGCATCGCAAAAACTACAGTGAGTGCACGTGACACACACACACACAAACTAATGTTAAATAAAATAAATAAAAAGTATTTAAAACTTTTTTTATTATTATTTTTTACACATGCAAAATAATAATACAAAAAAAGATATTTATCGATCATTTTGTCCCGATTTATCAATTCTTCCAAATGGCATCTCGTCTCAGCTGCAGCTGGTGGAGGGTTGTGTGCCTCGTGATGGATGATGGACGAGCGTTAGTTCAGTGGTTCCCCAGTCATCGCTCCTCCCGTCCTCCACTACTGTACACCAGCATCCTGTTGTTCTTTCCACCCGTTTGTTTTAGTGGCTCTTACTGTATCCCGGATATCATGAGCTATATTTGTGTAGCATCTGTCGAGCGGGTCGGAGCTGGCCACAAGGTTTAAGATGGATCTAGAGAGAGGGATCTCGGGGCCCCGTCGTAGAGACCACTCCAGGGGAGCGTGGTGGATCTAGAGAGAGGGGTCTCGGGCCCCCGTCGTAGAGACCACTCCAGGGGAGCGTGGTGGATCTAGAGAGAGGGATCTCAGGGGCCCCCGTCGTAGAGACCACTCCAGGGGAGCGTGGTGGATCTAGAGAGAGGGATCTCGGGGCCCCGTCGTAGAGACCACTCCAGGGGAGCGTGGTGGATCTAGAGAGAGGGATCTCAGGGGCCCCCGTCGTAGAGACCACTCCAGGGGAGCGTGGTGGATCTAGAGAGAGGGATCTCAGGGGCCCCCGTCGTAGAGACCACTCCAGGGGAGCGTGGTGGATCTAGAGAGAGGGATCTCGGGGCCCCGTCGTAGAGACCACTCCAGGGGAGCGTGGTGGATCTAGAGAGAGGGATCTCGGGGCCCCGTCGTAGAGACCACTCCAGGGGAGCGTGGTGGATCTAGAGAGAGGGGTCTCGGGCCCCCGTCGTAGAGACCACTCCAGGGGAGCGTGGTGGATCTAGAGAGAGGGATCTCAGGGGCCCCCGTCGTAGAGACCACTCCAGGGGAGCGTGGTGGATCTAGAGAGAGGGATCTCGGGGCCCCGTCGTAGAGACCACTCCAGGGGAGCGTGGTGGATCTAGAGAGAGGGATCTCAGGGGCCCCCGTCGTAGAGACCACTCCAGGGGAGCGTGGTGGATCTAGAGAGAGGGATCTCAGGGGCCCCCGTCGTAGAGACCACTCCAGGGGAGCGTGGTGGATCTAGAGAGAGGGATCTCGGGGCCCCGTCGTAGAGACCACTCCAGGGGAGCGTGGTGGATCTAGAGAGAGGGATCTCAGGGGCCCCCGTCGTAGAGACCACTCCAGGGGAGCGTGGTGGATCTAGAGAGAGGGATCTCGGGGCCCCGTCGTAGAGACCACTCCAGGGGAGCGTGGTGGATCTAGAGAGAGGGATCTCGGGGCCCCGTCGTAGAGACCACTCCAGGGGAGCGTCTCCCAGGACACTTGAGCAGCTCCAGAGGACGAGGAGAACCTGAAGTGGACCCAGTCTGCGTCTGGCCGCTCCTAAAATATCCATAATTGGAAGGCACTTCTACGGCGGCGACCCTTGACCTGTCCTGAAAGTGCAAGCTTGCAGCGGGACGAGGCTATAAGCGTCACACCGGTCGGCGCTAAGTGTTTGTGATTCCCAGGCTCTCAGCCTGATTGTGTGGTTAGGCGGAGCAGACGGAGTGGGCAATGAATCAGTCGGTTAGTCATGCTAGTTGTCACGGTGACAGTAACAGTGATCAAATGTTTAGCATATTTGTTGATGATTGAAAAGAAAAGCACTCCACCCCTTTAAGTCTTTAAATAGTTTGTCATCCGAAAGTTATAATATATATATATTTTTTCTTTTATTATTATTATTATTATTTTAAATGTTTTGGAAGCCAGAATGAAATCCACTTTTAAAGCAATCATATTTATCATGTATTATCATTACCGACTGATAATAGAAAGACATGCATCATGTTATTTTAGCCATACTGTCCCTTGGACTCGTGGTTGATAATAAAAAATAAAAAAACATTCTGCAATCTGTTAATAAAGTTTTCAATCAATCAATCAATCAAAGTCCTCGTATTGATGTAGCCTATTAGCGTAGATCGCGATCCTCCGTGTCTCATCCTGCCTCCGGGCTAACATAAGGACCGCCGCGTTGCCTCTTTGGCGAGCGAGGAGGTGAAAGTGAGCGCCCTGGTGTTAAAGGTAAAGCCTCTGTGTGCTGGAGCCCTGGGTGATGTATGTCATCAACTCGAGCGCGAAAGGCCAATTATTATTATGTAACGTGGAAAATCCCAATTAACCTAATTGAGATGAACATGCGGCTCGTTATGTCACGCGGTGTGTAGGCCAGAAGATGAGCCGCTCCGTGCGTAACGCACTGCTGTGTGCCTGTGAACCGCGGTGCTTCCAGAGCAGCTTAGCAGAACGTGTCACTCTGTCTAATGACTATAGGGTTGGGTACCGTTCACATTTGAACTGATACCGGTACTGTACCTGTGAATCGATACCGGTACCCAACAGTACCTTTTTTCTGTACTTTAGTCAATAAAAATGTAATTTACCTACAGTACCTCAGTTGTAAAACTAACTGGAATCTGTTCTTTATAAAGAGACTGTCCAAATTATTGGAATGGACCACTGGACCCTGTTGTACACGATCCAGTGATTGTCTTACACTTAGAGCGCCTAGAGTAGAGGTTTTGGCTTCTCTCCTCCTACTAGGGATGGGCATTTTTAAGAAGAATCCAGATCGATTGATCGCATGCTATACTCGAGTGATCATGTATTGTGTGTGAAACATGTGAAACAAATATGTAATTGATTTGAAAGGGAATTTGTCCAAACACTAACCTGTGACCTTTAGCTTGTTAGTCCACATGCAGTCTGTTGCCATGGCATCACAATCCCCTCTGTGGCCTTCTCCTTGGCTTGATTCCCCCTCATCCAAAAGAGTATTATTTGAACTAATCTAACTGACAGTAGATTGGCATCAGCTGATTGAAATCAAATGCTTTGGGGACATTTTATCTTTACATTTTGAATTTATCATTATATCCCCCATTGACCATATTCACACGCCGGCCATTTTGCTTCTTATGTTGTGCTCAGGTTGGGATTCCTTTCCTTTCACTGTGTGAATATATACAATTATTGAGGATGTTAATGGTGGGAATCACCAGTGGCTCCACCATACCATATTATCACCATATTATCACCATACTAGAGTATTGTAAGATTCAAGAGTTTTATTCATCACATACATACCAGGGCATACAGAGAGTTGGTCATGCCCGCTTCGATTGTGCAATAAAAACAATAGTAATAATAATAAAAAAAGATAACTAGAATAGATAATAATAATATCACCATAGTGTGATTTATTACTTTTTTAAACTGCAAATTATGTCCCCAATGGAAAACTTTGTTAACATCTGCAATACAAATATTTATACAGTATCTGTTTTTATCATGTCTGTTCACCTCATTCCAACTATTTGTATTTCAGTCGAGCAAAACATACTTGGCGTCACTCTATCAATATCGACACACGAAATATCACCATATATTGCTGTATCAATCTTATTTTCCCCCACCTAGAAAATCTTAAGCAAACACTAGACTGCTCCGGCGTTTCCCACGCCGCCTGAAATACCATTAACGAGTCACTTGATAACACACTTAATCGCCATGGAAACCCAGCTCTCAGCGGCCGAGAGAGAGAGAGAGAGAAAGAGAGAGAGAGAGGGAGAGAGGGAGAGGGAGAGAAGGAGGGGGAGAGAGATGGAGAGAAGAGAGAGAGAGATGGAGAGGAGAGAGAAGAGAGAGAGACACACTGTTATGCCAGGCTTTAATGCTATACGGAGAGATTCAGATACAATTGACATGACTCACCCCTAGCAACGAGGCCGTTTTCAGTCGCCAGGCTAACAGGAGAACGATACCTTGGTTCCCGCGGAAGGCCCCAGCCCTTATCTATATCTCTCCGCCACTCCTTCAGTCCGAGGCTGATCCGTCCTGAGAGAGAGAGAGAGGGAGAGAGAGAGAGAGAGAGAGAGAGAGAGAGAGGGAGAGGGAGAGGGAGAGAGAGAGAGAGAGAGAGAGAGAGAGAGAGAGAGAGAGAGAGAGAGAGAGAGAGAGTCTCACAACACCTGGGAACTGGGTTTGTTTTCTCACAGCCGTTTGTAGCGCTGGGTTTCACTCTTTTAGTCGCTTTAGATTAGATTAGATGAATGTATTGTCATCATACAGCAGAAGTACAGTACAACGAAAAGAAGTTTGGCATCCAACCAGAGTGCAAATCGACTAAAACCAGTCCTGGTGTCAGTGAACTACATGTAGCGCCTCTGGACCAGGAGACCAGCCGTGTTCCTGAACTACATGTAGCGTCTCTGGACCAGGAGACCAGCCGTGATCCTGAACTACATGTAGCGCCTCTGGACCAGGAGACCAGCCGTGTTCCTCCTGAACTACATGTAGCGCCTCTGGACCAGGAGACCAGCCGTGTTCCTGAACTACATGTAGCGCCTCTGGACCAGGAGACCAGCCGTGTTCCTGAACTACATGTAGCGCCTCTGGACCAGGAGACCAGCCGTGTTCCTGAACTACATGTAGCGTCTCTGGACCAGGAGACCAGCCGTGTTCCTCCTGAACTACATGTAGCGCCTCTGGACCAGGAGAACAGCCGTGTTCCTCCTGAACTACATGTAGCGCCTCTGGACCAGGAGACCAGCCGTGTTCCTGAACTACATGTAGCGCCTCTGGACCAGGAGACCAGCCGTGTTCCTGAACTACATGTAGCGCCTCTGGACCAGGAGACCAGCCGTGTTCCTCCTGAACTACATGTAGCGCCTCTGGACCAGGAGACCAGCCGTGTTCCTGAACTACATGTAGCGTCTCTGGACCAGGAGACCAGCCGTGATCCTGAACTACATGTAGCGCCTCTGGACCAGGAGACCAGCCGTGTTCCTCCTGAACTACATGTAGCGCCTCTGGACCAGGAGAACAGCCGTGTTCCTGAACTACATGTAGCGCCTCTGGACCAGGAGACCAGCCGTGTTCCTGAACTACATGTAGCGCCTCTGGACCAGGAGACCAGCCGTGTTCCTGAACTACATGTAGCGTCTCTGGACCAGGAGACCAGCCGTGTTCCTCCTGAACTACATGTAGCGCCTCTGGACCAGGAGAACAGCCGTGTTCCTCCTGAACTACATGTAGCGCCTCTGGACCAGGAGACCAGCCGTGTTCCTGAACTACATGTAGCGCCTCTGGACCAGGAGACCAGCCGTGTTCCTGAACTACATGTAGCGCCTCTGGACCAGGAGAACAGCCGTGTTCCTCCTGAACTACATGTAGCGTCTCTGGACCAGAAGACCAGCCGTGTTCCTGAACTACATGTAGCGCCTCTGGACCAGAAGACCAGCCGTGTTCCTCCTGAACTACATGTAGCGTCTCTGGACCAGAAGACCAGCCGTGTTCCTCCTGAACTACATGTAGCGCCTCTGGACCAGGAGACCAGCCGCGTTCCTGAACTACATGTAGCGCCTGTGGACCAGGAGACCAGCCGTGTTCCTGAACTACATGTAGCGCCTCTGGACCAGGAGACCAGCCGTGTTCCTCCTGAACTACATGTAGCGCCTCTGGACCAGGAGACCAGCCGTGTTCCTCCTGAACTACATGTAGCGCCTCTGGACCAGGAGACCAGCCGTGATCCTCCTGAACTACATGTAGCGCCTCTGGACCAGGAGACCAGCCGTGTTCCTGAACTACATGTAGCGCCTCTGGACCAGGAGACCAGCCGTGATCCTGAACTACATGTAGCGCCTCTGGACCAGGAGACCAGCCGTGTTCCTGAACTACATGTAGCGTCTCTGGACCAGGAGACCAGCCGTGTTCCTGAACTACATGTAGCGCCTCTGGACCAGGAGACCAGCCGTGTTCCTGAACTACATGTAGCGTCTCTGGACCAGGAGACCAGCCGTGTTCCTGAACTACATGTAGCGTCTCTGGACCAGGAGACCAGCCGTGTTCCTGAACTACATGTAGCGTCTCTGGACCAGGAGACCAGCCGTGTTACTGAACTACATGTAGCGTCTCTGGACCAGGAGACCAGCCGTGTTCCTGAACTACATGTAGCGCCTCTGGACCAGGAGACCAGCCGTGTTCCTGAACTACATGTAGCGTCTCTGGACCAGGAGACCAGCCGTGTTCCTGAACTACATGTAGCGTCTCTGGACCAGGAGACCAGCCGTGTTCCTGAACTACATGTAGCGTCTCTGGACCAGGAGACCAGCCGTGTTCCTCCTGAACTACATGTAGCGCCTCTGGACCAGGAGAACAGCCGTGTTCCTCCTGAACTACATGTAGCGTCTCTGGACCAGGAGACCAGCCGTGTTCCTCCTGAACTACATGTAGTGCCTCTGGACCAGGAGACCAGCCGTGTTCCTGAACTACATGTAGCGCCTCTGGACCAGGAGACCAGCCGTGTTCCTCCTGAACTACATGTAGTGCCTCTGGACCAGGAGAACAGCCGTGTTCCTCCTGAACTACATGTAGCGTCTCTGGACCAGGAGACCAGCCATGTTCCTCCTGAACTACATGTAGTGCCTCTGGACCAGGAGACCAGCCGTGTTCCTGAACTACATGTAGCGCCTCTGGACCAGGAGACCAGCCGTGTTCCTCCTGAACTACATGTAGTGCCTCTGGACCAGAAGACCAGCCGTGTTCCTGAACTACATGTAGCGCCTCTGGACCAGAAGACCAGCCGTGTTCCTCCTGAACTACATGTAGCGTCTCTGGACCAGAAGACCAGCCGTGTTCCTCCTGAACTACATGTAGCGTCTCTGGACCAGAAGACCAGCCGTGTTCCTCCTGAACTACATGTAGCGCCTCTGGACCAGGAGACCAGCCGCGTTCCTGAACTACATGTAGCGCCTGTGGACCAGGAGACCAGCCGCGTTCCTGAACTACATGTAGCGCCTCTGGACCAGAAGACCAGCCGTGTTCCTCCTGAACTACATGTAGCGTCTCTGGACCAGAAGACCAGCCGTGTTCCTCCTGAACTACATGTAGCGCCTCTGGACCAGGAGACCAGCCGCGTTCCTGAACTACATGTAGCGCCTGTGGACCAGGAGACCAGCCGTGTTCCTGAACTACATGTAGGGCCTCTGGACCAGGAGACCAGCCGTGTTCCTGAACTACATGTAGGGCCTCTGGACCAGAACACCAGCCGTGTTCCTCCTGAACTACATGTAGTGCACATATAAAACAGAATAAAGGTGAATTGCATACACACAGTTAATGAATTTAGCTGTGGGTGCAGCTCTGGTGTTCTTTGAGCCAGATTTTAACAGTTTTTTACTTGTTCAAGCGTGTTACATGTCCGGATATGAGTAGGCATAGTGTTCCAGTGCTCTAACAGAGAATGCGGATTGAACTACATATAGAACTACTGAACTACATGTAGCTCTGGACCAGAAGACCAGCCATGCTGACGACATTCTTTCCTTGTTATTTCTGTCAACAGAAAAATGTATCAGCAGGCAGGGACTAGTCTCTCTCTCCCTGTCTCTGTCTCTGTTTCTCTTTCTCTCTGAGAAAGCTCCACCCTGGGGGGGGGGGGGGATTACACTAATGAGGTGCCGTTTGGAATCCTCTCCACCGACGAGGCAGGCGCTGCCCCCCCCCCCCCCCCCCCCCTAGGGCTGACATGGCCCGACAGGGACTGTGTCTTTTTCTGCGTAACCGCTAGCCTGGAGCAGCTCAGTTACGTGTTTACGGTGGGGGGGGGGGGGGGGCAAATTTCCACCCTTCATTGTGGGGAGCGCTAGTCTTAGGCCCCGTTTAGACGGAAACGCTAGCAGGTGAATCCGCAAAAATAGTTTTGCGGATGTGCCTTTCGTTTATACGGAAACGGCGTTTTTACGGGGTGAAACCGCAAAAAAGTGAGACTACCTTCCAGGGTGGAATTCCTAGAAACGCAAAAGCTTTGCGATCTCGTCTAAACTATCAAAACGTATAAATCTGATAAAACGATGACGAAAGGTTTGTCACGGCTCTGGTCACGCGTACTGCTTACGTCACAGGTAGCAGGTATGCGCCAGTAGCCGAGACGTAAACAAAGCAAGTATGTCTGACATATATCAACGGAGATCACCTGAAGGCTACATTGGCAGTACTTTTAACCCTTTCACTGCCACACGACAGAAGGTTACCCCTTTACTATCACACAACCGGCTGTCGTGTGGCAGTGAAAGGGTTAAATAATACACAAGAATCTGTCCCGCGGCGTGAATGGACCCACTGTCTGTGAGTGACTCTGCTTTTGTGCAATCACATTCCCCATCCACAGTCTGCGAATCAGAGGCAGAGTAGGGCGGGTCTTCACAGCACGCCATGTGACATATGCGCCAATCGTGTGACAGCGGGTCTCCGTCGTCTGCACGGAGAATTCCACTCCAAAACGCTCGTCTAAACGTAAAATTAAAAGTGAAACCGCAAGATGACTTTTGCGGTTTCTGTTCACAAAACGCTCGTCTAAACGGGGCCTTAGATAGTCACTCTTTAATGAACCTATAGATACTCAAATAGCCTTTAAAGAACCTATAGATACTGAAATCGTCTTTAATGAAACTATATAGTCAAATAGCCTTTAATGAACCTATAGATAGTCAAATTGCCTTTAATTAATGAACCTATAGATAGTCAAATAGCCTTTCAATTAATGAACCTATAGATAGTCAAATTGCCTTTAATGAACCTATAGATAGTCAAATTGCCTTTAATGAACCTATAGATAGTCAAATTGCCTTTAATTAATTAGCCTATAGATAGTCAAATTGCCTTTAATGAACCTATAGATAGTCAAATTGCCTTTAATGAACATATAGATACTCAAATTGCCTTTAATTAATTAGCCTATAGATAGTCAAATTGCCTTTAATTAATTAACCTATAGATAGTCAAATAGCCTTTAATTAGCCTATAGATAGTCAAATTGCCGACCAGGTTCCATTTCACCCAGTGTCATGGTGGCCAGAAGCGTGGGGTACAGTGGGGCAGGAGGCTGGCTATGAGGGAGCTAACGGTCCAGGATGGTGGGGTACAGTGGGGCAGGAGGCTGGCTACGAGGGAGCTAATGGTCCAGGATGGTGGGGTACAGTGGGGCAGGAGGCTGGCTACGAGGGAGCTAATGGTCCAGGATGGTGGGGTACAGTGGGGCAGGAGGCTGGCTACGAGGGAGCTAACGGTCCAGGATGGTGGGGTACAGTGGGGCAGGAGGCTGGCTACGAGGGAGCTAACGGTCCAGGATGGTGGGGTACAGTGGGGCAGGAGGCTGGCTACGAGGGAGCTAACGGTCCAGGATGGTGGGGTACAGTGGGGCAGGAGGCTGGCTATGAGGGAGCTAACGGTCCAGGATGGTGGGGTACAGTGGGGCAGGAGGCTGGCTACGAGGGCCTGGAGCGTAAAGGTCCAGGATAGTAAAGGCCCCGCTGGTTACAGTGAAATCCCTTATGGCTTCTTTAGGCTCTGTGTTCTGCATTCCTCACCAGTGGAGATAGACCCACACACCCCGTCACCTCTGTCACATTCTTGCCCCGGCTGTGAGTTGAGAACATGCTTGTGTTTACTGTAGATACAGTCACGCCCGACTCCAGCGAGCCTGACGTCACTCGCTGCTCAGGAGAACGTTTGACTCTAGGCTTTTGCCCACTCTGACAGTAGGAGCCCAGAGCAAGGATATGTTGATAAACATACATATATAACATATATATAAAGATATATATTTGCACAGTGCATGCAGCTACTAAATATATATATATATAATATATATATATCTTCTTTCAAATTCTGCTTCATTAATACCTTGTGTTATTTATGGTGCATTTATAAAAAATGGTGCATTTATATAGCAGCTTTTATCCAAAGCGCTTTACATTTTGTTCCTCACATGTTAGAAGGTTAACTGTCTGTAGTGTGGTAGTGAAAGGGATAACCGTCTGTAGTGTGGTAGTGAAAGGGATAACCGTCTGTAGTGTGGTAGTGAAAGGGATAACCGTCTGTAGTGTGGTAGTGAAAGGGATAACCGTCTGTAGTGTGGTGAATGAATGAAAACGTTATTTAACAGATTGCAGAATGGGTACAATACAGTACAGCTCAATACACACAATTGTTAAGGGGATGCAGACCAGAGACAGACGTTTGTCTTGTTTACATCAGGGTCCCCCATTTTCAATCCATAGTGACATTTATGACATACACAACATACATGACATCATGACATTTATGACATAGGGACATACATGACATACAGGTATATAGTACTGTTACATTTGTGACATATACGATATGCAAATATACAGTACTGTTACCCAGAGATCCTAACAGAAAAGATATACATATGATGGGGAGGAGATTGTACATGAGGGGGTGGGTGGGTGGGATAAAAAATATATATACAGTGGGGGAAAAATATATACATATACGGTGGGCGGAAAATATATACATGCGGTGGGGAGGAGACCGTCTATTAGGATGGGGTGGGGGGGGGGGGGGGTTGGACATTTATGGTAGCCAGTTTTGAATTGCAGCCTCCCGTAGGTGGTCTTTAAGAGCGGTTTTGAATGTGGGTAGTGAAAGGGATAACCGTCTGTACTGTAGTAGTGAAAGGGATAACCGTCTGTAGTGTAGTATTGAAAGGGATAACCGTCTGTAGTGTAGTATTGAAAGGGATAACTAGGGATGCACCGACATGAAAATGTGCCACCGATACCGATACCGATTGTTCAACTAACACATTCGGCCGATACCGATACCGATATTTGTGGCAAAAAATATATATATTATAATATTTTTTTAATAATTTTTTATTTTATTTTTTTATGAAACTACTGTATATTTGTATGTCTCTAAATGTTTTGATGAATTGAAAATGGAGGACCCTTGTGTAAAAAAGCCGAAAGTATTTTTCTGGTCTTCATCCTCCAGTTCACTGAGCTGTACTGTATTGTACCCATTCTGCAATCTGTCAATAAAGCTTTCAATCAATCAGACAAATGTATAGAAAAGCTTTTATTATAACCATATAACAAACATTTTTATTGTCTATGAAAATGTTTTAGCCCTATGCTTGACTATTATTTTAGGCATGGCAACAAATAAAATAATAATAATAAAATGAATAAATACAATAAATAATAAAATAGGCTACACGTCTCTCGTTTTGTGTTACAAATTGTGCTCACCGATATGAACATAGGCCTCTTTACTTACTTAAAAAAAGGAAACATCAAGAAATATGTTTATGGTATTAATTCCACCATGCCATGTGTGTTTTTATTTTATAATGCTGTCATGATTATTGCTGAAGTCTGAGTCATACAATACTCACTGGCTTTCAAAAAAGTGTATGAGTTTTAATAAGAGAGCACTATCTCTCTCAACCAAAGCAATGCAGGTAGATGGCAACGGAACAATTTTGATTGACAGTCGATTCTGCCAATTACATCACACCGCTTGCACCCGCCTCTGCTGTTCTTACCACCAATCGGCAATCGCTTATTTGTTTTTTACTTCCGGGAAGTCCGCCATTGATCTGCATGCGAGAACCACAACAAACTAATAGCTAATAACGCTAGCTCCCCGCCGGCCACGAGTAGACTACCAGCGCTCTGCAGGATGACCAAACGAGGCATAATGATTTTACTGCAACGAATGTTATAATAAAAGCTTTTCTATACATTTGTCTGATTGAAAACTTTATTAACAGATTGCAGAATGGGTACAATTCAGTACGGGCTCTCTGAGCAAAGGAAGGAAGTGAGAGGTATGAATGAGTAATGCTTGCTATGTTTGGGTAAATACGCTGATGTTATTGAAGGTGTAACTATATAACGTTAATGCCATAAAGCGAATGCCTTTGTTAATCATAAGTAACTTTGATGCAGTAGCTTGTGTGTGCAGGTCGCTTGACTGAAACTTTTTTCAAAGTTTGAACGTGTCTGTGGACCAGATTGACGCGACACAAATTGACAGATATTTATCGGCCACTGCCATCGGCACATTTGAGCTTATCGGCCGACAGGCCGATGGCAGTCAACAAGGCACTTATCGGCCGATACCGATACCGATACCCGACCTATATATCGGTGCACCCCTAGAGATAACCGTCTGTAGTGTGGTAGTGAAAGGGTTAAACAGGGTTGTTCTCATTGAGGCTTGACTGACGTGCAGAGAGACGTCCCACGTGTGTTTGGTTCAAAACAAGGGCCGTGTTTTGTCTCCCGCACGTTCTTGCTGTGGGCGAGGGACACTTAAAGGGGAACTCCACCCAAATGATGAACTCCAATATGTTATTATCCCCCATGGCCTTGGAAAGTTCAATCAATATTTGTACTGTAAGCACAAGCTCCTCCGTCCCAAAGAGTAAGTAAGACTCCACCTGTGATGTCATCGCGTATGAAGTCTAGAGCTGCACCGTTGACGATGAGACGCTAAACCGAGGTCCTGACTGAATTCGGTTGTTAAAGAACCCAGGACGCCCATCGCAAAGAGTAGGGGTTTCCCCGACGTTCCTGGCCAAATTCCCAATCAGGTCTCTGACATCAAGGCCACCTAATCATCCCTTCCCCTTAATTGGCTGATATCAATCCCTGTCACCTGAGCCTTTTAGCCATTGTGTAGCGTGATGTGTGCCGGGTACCAGTGTATCAGTGTTTCCCATTAATTACCTAGACTTTCATAGTTCATAGCTGCAGCCTCTGGTATACCCTTCAGAGCCTGTGTTCTGACATCTGGGAGGGAGACGGGAGGACATCTGGGAGGGAGACGGGAGGACATCTGGGAGGGAGACGGGAGGACATCTGGGAGGGGAGACGGGAGGACATCTGCGAGGGGAGACGGGAGGACATCTGGGAGGGAGACGGGAGGGAGACGGGAGGACATCTGGGAGGGAGACGGGAGGGAGACGGGAGGACATCTGGGAGGGAGACGGGAGGGAGACGGGAGGACATCTGGGAGGGAGACGGGAGGACATCTGGGAGGGAGACGGGAGGACACCTGGGAGGGAGACGGGAGGACATCTGGGAGGGAGACGGGAGGACATCTGGGAGGGAGACGGGAGGACATCTGGGAGGGAGACGGGAGGACATCTGGGAGGGAGACGGGAGGACATCTGGGAGGGGAGACGGGAGGACATCTGGGAGGGAGACGGGAGGACATCTGGGAGGGAGACGGGAGGACATCTGGGAGGGAGACGGGAGGACATCTGAGAGGGAGACGGGAGGGAGACGGGAGGACATCTGGGAGGGAGACGGGAGGACATCTGGGAGGGAGACGGGAGGGAGACGGGAGGACATCTGGGAGGGAGACGGGAGGGAGACGGGAGGACATCCTCCATAATGCAGCCAGTCTGGAATTCTAACACTTGTATGAAGCCTGAACCCTGAGGCTCAACATGTCACATGCCGAGCCTCCCCAGCGTTCCAGATCCTAACCTCCGTGTGTTCTGTTGGCAGGGTGTCTTTACAGAACAACCTCCCTGTGTTCTGTTGGCAGGGTGTCTTTACAGAACAACCTCCCTGTGTTCTGTTGGCAGAGTGTCTTTATTACAGAACAACCTCCCTGTGTTCTGTTGGCAGGGTGTCTTTACAGAACAACCTCCCTGTGTTCTGTTGGCAGGGTGTCTTTACAGAACAACCTCCCTGTGTTCTGTTGGCAGGGTGTCTTTACGGAACAACCTCCCTGTGTTCTGTTGGCAGGGTGTCTTTACAGAACAACCTCCCTGTGTGTTCTGTTGGCAGAGTGTCTTTACAGAACAACCTCCCTGTGTTCTGTTGGCAGGGTGTCTTTACAGAACAACCTCCCTGTGTTCTGTTGGCAGGGTGTCTTTACAGAACAACCTCCCTGTGTTCTGTTTGCAGAGCGTCTTTACAGAACAACCTCCCTGTGTTCTGTTGGCAGGGTGTCTTTACAGAACAACCTCCCTGTGTTCTGTTGGCAGGGTGTCTTTACAGAACAACCTCCCTGTGTTCTGTTGGCAGGGTGTCTTTACGGAACAACCTCCCTGTGTTCTGTTGGCACAGTGTCTTTACAGAACAACCTCCCTGTGTTCTGTTGGCAGGGTGTCTTTACAGAACAACCTCCCTGTGTTCTGTTGGCAGGGTGTCTTTACAGAACAACCTCCCTGTGTTCTGTTGGCAGAGCGTCTTTACAGAACAACCTCCCTGTGTTCTGTTGGCAGGGTGTCTTTACAGAACAACCTCCCTGTGTTCTGTTGGCAGAGCGTCTTTACAGAACAACCTCCCTGTGTTCTGTTGGCAGGGTGTCTTTACAGAACAACCTCCCTGTGTTCTGTTGGCAGAGCGTCTTTACAGAACAACCTCCCTGTGTTCTGTTGGCAGGGTGTCTTTACAGAACAACCTCCATGTGTTCTGTTGGCAGGGTGTCTTTACAGAACAACCTCCCTGTGTTCTGTTGGCAGGGTGTCTTTACAGAACAACCTCCCTGTGTTCTGTTGGCAGGGTGTCTTTACAGAACAACCTCCCTGTGTTCTGTTGGCAGGGTGTCTTTACAGAACAACCTCCCTGTGTGTTCTGTTGGCACAGTGTCTTTACAGAACAACCTCCATGTGTTCTGTTGGCAGGGTGTCTTTACAGAACAACCTCCCTGTGTTCTGTTGGCAGGGTGTCTTTACAGAACAACCTCCCTGTGTTCTGTTGGCAGAGCGTCTTTACAGAACAACCTCCCTGTGTTCTGTTGGCAGGGTGTCTTTACAGAACAACCTCCATGTGTTCTGTTGGCAGGGTGTCTTTACAGAACAACCTCCCTGTGTTCTGTTGGCAGGGTGTCTTTACAGAACAACCTCCCTGTGTTCTGTTGGCAGGGTGTCTTTACAGAACAACCTCCCTGTGTTCTGTTGGCAGAGCGTCTTTACAGAACAACCTCCCTGTGTTCTGTTGGCAGGGTGTCTTTACAGAACAACCTCTACAGATGAAATCATATTAGGTGACAGCGCACCTGACCAGATGAAATCATATTAGGTGACAGCGCACCTGACCAGATCAAAACATATTAGGTGACAGCGCACATGATCAGATCGAAACATATTAGGTGACAGCGCACCTGACCAGATCAAAACATATTAGGTGAAGGTGACAAGGAAGCCACAGACTCATACCCCCCCGACACTCAACTAACCGCCTCGGACAGTCCTTCATACCAGTGGCCATCAGGCTCCACAACAGTGGGCAGGGACTGCTGCCAGACATCGACCTAGAACTAATAGGAACCCAAGTAGGACAATAACACTACCTTATGCATACTGCACCTTATGTGGATACTGTGATACTGTGAATAATGAATAATGTATATTTCAGTTAGTTAGATAGTAAATTATAACACTACCTTATGCATACTGCACCTTATGTGACACTGTGAATACTGTGAAAATATATTTCAGTTAGTTAGATAGTAAATTATATTGACCTATTTGTTTACACTGCTTGTGTTGTTTTCACTACCTGTACTAGTGGTCTGCAAGGGCCTTGAAATAAAGCCAGAGCCCTGCCCGAGCCCGTGAACTTCAGGCCCTGCCCGAAAATAAGCCCGACTGTAAATAATATTTTAAGCCCTAGCCCGCGTGAAAACCAGAAAAAAATTATTATTATTATTATTTATTAAATATAATTTTTTTTGTATTTGTTTTAAATATTCGAAACACGGTTTTATATGAACGTAATAAATAAACAAAACTAAGAAGCATTTACATAGCCTGTTTCGCAATGCCGTCTCTCCCAGTGCTCGCTTATATAGACTGACTCACACATCAGCCTCGTAAAACGTATTGAAGGCTATAGAATCTTCTTTGACACACACACACACACACACACGACACACAATAGCCTACTCAGTCAAACAAACAAACAGAAAACAGAAATCAGATTTCGAGCAGAGCAACGTAATGAAAATCACAACAAAACAGGTAGCGAGGCACGATCCAGCAAATAATAAACATCACTCACCACGAAGTCAGCAACGCGTTGAACACCGTTAACAAAACCGGCTACATACATCCCAAGAACAAATTAAAACGTTCGCCAACTGGCTATATTCCAACACAACCAAACGAGTTGAACTTGTCCCCTGAGTTCTCCCTGCGCGCTGCAGTAATTACATCCAAATGTTTCTCTGGCGCAAAAGAGAAAGCGAATCTTAAAACGAAGGTTATCCTATAACCCTAGTTATATGAAAAAAAGGGCAAGGTTGCAGTGCACTAACCTGTACCCCCCCCCCCCCTTCCCCCATGCTGCTATGATGCCTGAATTTCCCCAAGGGGATGAATAAAGGAATATCTTATCTTATCTTAAAAGGAAAGATGAAATTAGGGGTGCACCGATGTATCGGTCGGGTATCGGTATCGGCCGATAAGTGCCTTGTTGACTGCAATCGGCCTATCGGCCGATAAGCTCGAATGTGCCGATGGCAGTAGCCGATAAATATCTATCAATTTGTGTCGCGTCAAAAGGCAAAACGCGTCGCAACCTGCACAACGCCGCCCCCGGCCCCCGTTCTTTCAACCTAAAAGTGCACTTTCTTCAACCTCGAAGTAAACAAATCACAGAACGGTAGCCAGTTAGTAGGTATCAACGTGAGCTCCCGGGACGGTAGCCAGTTAGTAGGTATCAACGTGAGCTCCCGGGACGGTAGCCAGTTAGTAGGTATCAACGTGAGCTCCCGGGACGGTAGCTAGTTAGCTAGCACCATCCAGGCATCAACGTGAGCTCCCGGGACGGTAGCTAGTTAGCTAGCACCATCCAGGCATCAACGTGAGCTCCCGGTACGGTAGCTAGTTAGTTAGCACCATCCAGGCATCAACGTGAGCTCCCGGTACGGTAGCTAGTTAGTTAGCACCATCCAGGCATCAACGTGAGCTCCCGGTACGGTAGCTAGTTAGTTAGCACCATTCAGGCATCAACGTGAGCTCCCGGTACGGTAGCTAGTTAGTTAGCACCATCCAGGCATCAACGTGAGCTCCCGGTACGGTAGCTAGTTAGTTAGCACCATCCAGGCATCAATGTGAGCTCCCGGTACGGTAGCTAGTTAGTTAGCACCATCCAGGCATCAACGTGAGCTCCCGGTACGGTAGCTAGTTAGTTAGCACCATCCAGGCATCAACGTGAGCTCCCGGGATGGTAGCTAGTTAGTTAATAACGTTATATAGTTAGTGTTACACGTTCAATATAACATCAGCATATTATTTACCCGAACACAGCAAGTAAGCAAGGCATTAATCCGTTCATAGCTCGGTTCCATTCCGTTGCTCATTCCGTACCCAACTACCCATTCTGCAATCTGTTAATAAAGTTTTCAACCAGACAAATGTATAGAAAGGCTTTGTTTTATTATAATATTTGTTGCAGTAAAATCATTGTCTCATTTGGTCATGCTGTGGAGCGCTGGTCGGCGGGCCGGGCAGCTAAGGTATTAGCTACGTTAAGTTTGTTGTGCTCTCGAGTCGCAAGCAGATCAATGGCGGCATGCCCGAAAGTAGAAAATGAATAAACGCTTGCCGATTGGTGGTAAGAACAGCAGGAGGTGGGTGCTAGCGGTGTGGCGTAATTGGCCGAATCGACTGTCAATCAAAATGGTTCTATTGCATTGGCTGAGAGCTCTGGTTGAGAGAATAGTATCCATCTGCAGGCCGCCAGACGATACTGGGAGAGGGATAGTGCTACATGGCATGGTGGAATTAATACCATAAACATATTTCTTGATGTTTCCTTTTTTTTAAGTAAGTAAAGAGGCCTACAAATACAAACATACACATACAAATATACAGTAGTTTCATTAAAAAAAATTTAAATTTAAAAAAATTACAAATACTTATATACAAATATACAAATATCGGTATCGGTATCGGTAGCAGCCGATTGTGTTAGTTGAACAATCGGTATCGGTATCGGTGGCCAATTTTCATATCGGTGCATCCCTAGATGAAATTACCTACCTGGGTTCCATCCTATAGAGGCAAATCTTTCCTGTGACAAAATGGGATCCAATGTAATAAAACTAAGTCAACCAACGAACTAGATTCCTGTACCGGATCTCCTTTCTGGTAAACAAGAATACCTTGAAGACTAGGCACTAAAAACAAGATTACAAACATCACAAAACAAACTGGTCAGACTAGTGCTTGACCTGACTCCTAAAACCCACCTCACCCCTGCCCACTTTGACAACCTAGGATGGCTTAGAGTAGACGACAGAGTACAGCAACTTGCAATGGGCTTGGTCTCTACAAGATACACTACACCACTAAGATACCCATGTGCATGTCAAAATACTTCCCAAAGGTCAGTGAATACCACGACCACAACACCAGAGGGAGTTCCACAAATCATGTTCAACCCAGATAAAATCATTTAAAGTTTAAAAAAAAATATATATATAAAAAAAAATTTAATAAAAGAAAAATCGTCATAACTTAGAAATGAGATTGCATAGGTCTATGAATCGATATCGCGATTCTGTTTCGATTAATTGCCCAGCCCTACTGTGTACAGTAAGTTAGCTTGGTGATCATCATTGTGATGTAGGCTAAGCTAAAAGGTAGCTAACAAATTGGCTAGCTACTGTTAGCATACAAGCTTTTACAAACACTGTACTTACTTTTTCATCCACAACTTTTTTTCTGATCCAGATGCATAAGTCCACTTCTTCATGTTGCTCAGTTGCTGGTTTATACTTCGGTCCTAATGTTGGCGCAAAGTTTAATTTAGCCTACTGTGTTGTTACAGCAGCTTACTAAACTACTAGCTTGCTCTTTCAATGCTGCCTTGCACACAGTCAAAACAGTCCAGCTGCAGTTCCGTAGGTTAGGTTTAGCTGGGGCCAATCTCAAGTTTCTCAAGTTTCTTTATTAGTTGTCATACAGAAGTACAGAATACTTTTATACAAAATGCTTCCTTGAGATTGGCCCCAGCTAAACCTAACCTACGGAACTGCAGCTGGACTGTTTTGACTGTGTGCAATGCAGCAATCTCTGATTGGATTTGAAGGTTGTCAATCATTCAACCCGCGTTCGTGGGTGGCTGAGGCAAATCTGCACAGGCAGTGCTTAGATGACTCAAATAGCCTATTTTGATTGGATAATAGAATGAAAAGAACTGCCTGTGCAGTGAAAGTTTCACTTAGTGATTGACAGCTAGCCATGACTGACTGCAGCCCTGACCAAAGAGCTCAGAGCTGTCACTTTTGGCCATTTTTGAAGAGAACATTTAATTCATTGGCATTTTATTTACAGAGGAAAACATTTCTAATAAAAGCAAAATAATAATAATAATTTAAAAAATATATAATTATATATATATGTAAATTAATAATAATCATGAATTATGAGTGAATTTGTGTTTCACGTGTTGTCATAGAGAAACCTCCACTGGTCCGTTTTACAGTAGCATGAGCTAACTTCACGTTTCCATACAGTTTACAACTCACAGGTGAAATCAGGATTTATTTTCATATCCCGGACTCGAGCCCCCAATGTATACCGTTTCCTGTATTAATCTGAACCGCAGTAGAGTACAGGGGAGCGTTCTCCAACACTCCAGGGCCGAAGTGCCGGTCATGTAACTTGCTTGTTATAACTAGCCGGACTTCGGGGTAATTCCCTCTGTAAGGTGGTGACAGTAAACCAGGAAACCGTTCTCTCAAGGACTGGGCTTTCATTTCCGTTTGCAGCTCTCTATTCTTAATGTTATTGACTAACGTTACACGCAAATTAAGTGCTGCCTCTCTCTACCGTCCCCGCTACACTCGGGACTACATTAACGTTTCCCTAATCCCTACTCTCACTTCGTTAACGTTATTATAGCTATTATGATCTGTAATGTCAACTGGATAACATTAGCTTTGTTTGCAAACGTTAGTTAACACTTTGGTTGCCAACAACAAGATTTCTCGTCCTAACTCGCCCATGCGTTGTGTGCCAATAACGAGTTTTCTCGTTATTTAATCGTTATTTCTTTTATTAGCGATATCCATAGATTTTTCATCCATCCAGCCTGACGTTATCATTGGGAATGGCTCTGAGCTCGAAAAGCCTATGACACAAAAAAAAAACTCCGGTCCACATTTTACTTCTGGGGCATGCAACCTGATACTAGGGATGTCCCGATCCGATCACGTGATCGGGATCGGGGCCGATCACGTGATTTTCCGAAGATCGGGAGCGGCAAAAAATAAATTAAAAAAAATTATTCTTTTTTCCTTTTTTTTTTTTTTTTTTTTTTTTTTCAACAAACATGACCATGTTCGTCTTAAACTCATACTGAGGCCTTAGTTTTGGTTTTAAATTGCATATCATCATTCATTTATTTATTGTCACACAGAGCAGAAGAATTTTGCCTAAACAAACCTGTAACTGAGGGGTACAATTCCCTGACTGTATTGTTAGATATGATATTTAATACCACTACCTCATGTACTTTAACTTCTGGCCACCCAGTACAAGATATAAGTATGATGAACACTTTCCCACCTGATGAAACGAACCAACACAAATGTACCAAATCGAAAGTTTAATACAGCAAAGGGTGTATACAACGATCACTTAATTACATTTATGATTTGAAATATGGAATATGCACTTTTATGGCAAATGAGTATTCGTAGGTAAATCAACATTGAATGTCCAATCTCTGGTTGCGCAGGGAGTAAGTATACAACCTGGAATATTTAGGAAACGATAGCGATGGTACTTAAATGATTATAGCTGGATACACTAAGGGGGGGGGGGGTCCCGCTGGTTGTAAGACAGTAGGAGGGGGGGGTTAGAGAAGCCGCTGGCGGTATCCCATCTGGCCGACGGTGTCTTGGGAGAATCCAAAGTCTTGGACACGGTGCCCACAGAACCTCGGGCCGCAGACGAATACAGCTGGACCCTCTGTGGAACGGTATCTGCCGGTCCACAACGGAGAGACGTGAGGCGACCTCACGTGTAGAGCGCCGTCTCACCTGGAGTCCTCTCCGGGGGGTAATTCCAACACTCGGCAGTGTTGGCCTTTATCCATGGAATAATCAAAGCACACAAAGCATAATCCAAGCCGTGGAAGGCTCGCCGTCGTCTGGGTAGAGTAATCCAATATACAGGTCCAGTCGCTCTTGGCCCGGAGCTCCTCGGATGCAATCACCACTAGGGGTCTGACCAGCCTGGTTAAGCGTCCAGATAACGTCAGGAACGATGGGGGTACTGATAACTGTAGAACTCTAACCGAACGATGCACCATACATAAATAGACTATTATTAGCTTAATAGAATACGTCCAACTCGACGGTATGGTGCCAAACTATGACCATTCAACTATTAATCTACACGATATCTCAATGCCTATTCTGGGCCAAGTAGGCCTTACTACACCGCACGTGCGTCGTGGGGAGGCTTTTGCGTCTGTCACTCTGTTGGAGGGTAAAGAACTGGACTAAAAGAAAGTTCTACTTTACGAGCGCCATATATATATGCGCTATGAACAAATAGTACCATTCGTATTTCGCCCGACATATTACTGCGCGGAACCGGGGGTTGCCTCGACATGTTAGGCGGCACGATTGAACTTGGACCTAGGGGTATGGCAACCTGGCGCCAGGTTCTCGTCCAATGGTAGAATGAAACTATTATGGGCTGTTTAGTAGAAACGGGGATATTCAATGCATATTGTACAAGGAATATACAGGGGATATCAAACGATATACAAATACAATTAAATATATATATATAAATAAATATACATATTCGGTTTAATCTGATCCTTCACAACAGCCGCCCCCTAATTAGTCCCACCTAATTAGCTAAGCAGAGACAGATTAACCGCACTGTCTTCCACTCAAGGTCCGCTGTAAGGGTCAGTCAACTCACAAAGTCATAGGGTCATGGTCATCATCGATAGTATCTGGGAGTCGGGGCAGTTCTATGAGCCTCGCCACGGGACGTGTGTAGGTGCGCCCTTGGACGAGTACTTCAGCTGCTCGGACCTTGCCATCGGCACCGGTGATCACTTTGCTTACGCGGCCAGCCGGCCACATAGCTCTGGGTAGTGACTGGTCAATAATCATGACGACTGTTCCTTCTGTCAAATTGTCTCTCTCCTTTACCCACTTCTGGCGGGTCTGTAGAGACGGTAGGTAGTGAAGTAGGAAGCTGCTCCAAAACTTGTCAGCTAGTACTTGGCTGTACCTCCACATTCTTCGGCCGTTCGCTTCTTCGGGCCTGTACATTGTCTGGGGTAGCGCGGGGTCCAGCCGCCCCATTAGGAGTGTGTTGGGGGTGACTGGGTCGACATCTGCTACATCACTGGAGACGTAACCGAGGGGCTTTGAGTTCAATACTCCCTCGATCTCCGTGAGGACTGTCATTAGGACTTCCTCTGCCACAGTCTGGGCTCCGAGTACGGCATACAGGGCTGTCTTTATAGAACGTACTTCTCGTTCCCAGGTTCCACCGAAGTCGGGGGATTAAACTGGAAGTCAATCTGGGCTGGAGCGAGGTGGGTCTTAAGTTCTGGGCCCATAGCTTGGAAGCTCTCTCTCAGCTCTCTTTCTTCGCCTTTGAAGTTGGTCCCGTGATCAGACAACAATGTAGACGGTTTTCCTTTCCGTGATGTGAATCTCCAGAAGGCCATAAGGAATGAGTCTGTGCTCATGGTCGGAAGGAGCTCGATATGTATCGCTCTGGTGGTCATGCATTTGAATACAATACCCCACCGCTTCTCGGTGCCTCTTCCTCTCTTTATATACAACGGGCCAAAACAGTCCATGCCTGTGGAGTGGAATGGCTTGTCGCCGATTCGGAGGCGACAGGGGGGTAGGTCAGCCATCCGTGGTATGCTGGGCTGCGCGCGCCACTTACGGCAGTCTAGACAGGTTCGCTGGAAGCGCCGTACTGCTTCTCTCCCTTGCAATATCCAATAACGACGTCTGATCTCCGCGAAGACTCTCTCTGCTCCTGCGTGGTGTACATCCTCGTCGTATTTCTTTATGATCAGCTCTGTGACCTTGTGTCGGCTGTTCAAGACGATCGGGTGCTTAATGTCATCTGGTAGATCGGGGGCTCTCCGCAGGCGACCACCCACTCTGATGAGATTATGTGCGTCACTCTCTGGTGCCAGGTGAATCAGTCTGCTGTCTGATGGGACAGGGTTTCCTCCCTGTAGACAGTCTAGCTCATCGGGGAACGAGTCTCTCTGGGCTCGTTGTAGTAGAAGAAGTTCTGCTTCTTCGTAGTCAGCTGCTGACATGTCAGTGGTGGACTGAATCTCTGGGTGGTGCCGCAGGAATGTTCTTTGTTGCGCACTCTCTAGGGTAATGCAGTCATCTATGTTGGGGTCTGTGGAGGCGACAGTGCTCAGTCCACAGAACATAGGCTTCTTGTTCTCAGCCTCCTCGTTACTTGCTTCCCTCGGGGTGGGCGTAGGCCAATCTCCTTCCGGGAGCTGGAGGAATGCTGGTCCGTCACTGTAGATGTTGCGACGGGTTAGGTCATCCAGGGACATTCCCCGGGTGATGACGTCAGCTGGGTTGTGTTTGGTATCCACATACCTCCAGCTTGCTTCTTCTGTTAATTCTTGAATCTCTGTGACTCTGACTCCCACGAAGACTTTGTATCTGCATGAATCAGACTTAATCCATGTGAGTACTGTCGTGGAATCTGACCACAAGATTGTTCTATGCACCGGAATGGTGAGTTCACGTTGGATTAACGTGGCTAGATGCGCTCCTGCGAGGGCTGCGCAGAGCTCTAGACGTGGGATAGATTGTTGCTTACGTGGGGCTATTCTTGAGCGGGCCAGTATGAAAGCAGTGTGTATCTCTCCTCCCATATCTTGGGCACGCAAATAGGCAACCGATCCGTAGGCTACTTCGGAGGCGTCGCTGAAGACGTGTAGCTCAATCTCGCATGTCTCTGGCCTCACTGTGGATGGGAAGTAGCTGCGGCGTATATTGACACCTGGGAGCGAGCGGAGTTCCGTCTCCCACTCTCTCCATGTTGAGGCAAATTGTGCGGGTATTGGGTCGTCCCAGCCCTGGTCCTTGTCCCATAGTGCTCGTACAATCATCTTTGCCCTGGTGGTGTAAGGTAGAATACATCCCAACGGGTCATATTGTCTGGCGAGTGTTCTGTACACACTCCGTCTGGTGGTCGGTATCGCCGCCGACCTTCCTTGCTCTGGAGCCAAGGGTTTGTGTCTATAGTGGAGCGAGTCTGTTTTGAAGCGCCAGACTAATCCTAGTGTCATTTCTTGGGCTTCTCCTGGGATTGTCGCCATCCAGGTCTCGCTGCTGGCAGCCTTGTCTGCGGAGGAGAGGCTGCGCAATACGTGCGGGTCACTGCTGGCCCACTGCCTGAGATCAAAGCCTCCTTTGATTAGGGAGGCGCGTAACTTGATTAGGAGAGCCTCGGCTTCTTCTTGAGTTGAGACGCTTTGTAAACAGTTGTCCACGTAGAAACTGTTCTTCACACTGTGTTGGACCTCTTCATCTGCTGCTGGGTCCTCTGTGACGTGTTTCTGTAGTGCAAACAATACTGGGGGGTCGCTGCTGGCCTGCTGCCGGAGATCAAAGCCGTCTTTGATCAGAGAGGCGCGGAGCAGCGCACGGCGTCGCCAGTCTATTTTCTTCTCGACAGGCTGCAGGAGTGTGGTGTCTCCTTCTGTCGTTCTGGAGTGGAAGCAGCTAGTGGCTGCTGTTCGGTTGAGAGACTTAGCGAGGGGGCCTTGTAATGTCCATCCTAGGCGGGTCTCGACTGCTGCAGGACAGCCTCGGGGGCCTGTATGGACCCGGTCAATCGGGACTATGAGTTCTGCATGGTCGGAGCCTATCAACAGGGTCGGGGTAGCGCCGTCTATGAGCGGGATAGGTAATTGACGCAGGTGCACATATTTATCCATCAACTTGGTGACAGGGTAGGTGTACTGCGATAGTCCTATTTCTTGGCTGGTGAAAGCATTTGTGATCTTGGCTGCCCGTTGGCTGCGATAGTGAAGGAGACATTCTCGCCCTTTATCGTCTTTAAATCTCTTCTTATTGTCCGAATCGTCATTTCGTTCTTGCTCCCCCGCAGTCCCAGCTGAGTCGCAGCGGAGGCGAGCAGAAGGGTCTTCTCTGACCCGTCATCAAGGACGGCGTAAGTGTCCATGACTTTATCCTGGTAGCTCAATGTCACACGGACTACCTTTAAGAGCACTTGAGCTCCGTTGCTGCTGGCGGGGTCAATGTACATGACACTTGCCTTGGTGCCGCTCCGTGGTGCAGGTATAGGCCGTCTTCCGTTACTATCGTGTAGTATATCTAGATGGGCTCCATCGCACCGGCTGCACCTTTTCTTTAGGCGGCATTCGGCTGCCATGTGGGGCCGCGCACATCGATAACAGCGCCGGTTGGACTTTATCCATTGGCTCACTTCTTCTGCATTCATCTTTGTGAATGAGTCACATTGTGACAGCCAGTGTTCTTTCTCACAGTAGGGACACGCTATCTTCCACTTCTCCTTTCTCGAGGGGGTGCTGTGACTCTTACTGCTCGGTACTGACTCTGATTGGTGCATGACAGTCACCGATCTTCTTCCATCACTTATTCTCCTGGGTCCCTCTCTGGAGCTTGGCGTGCTCCGCCCGAAGGTGTCCAGTCGTAAGCTGCTGACCTCTCTCGCCAGGAAGTCGGCCAGATCAAGGAGGGATGGCTCGGGGCCGTCGGGATCTCGGTAGTCCCTCTGCCGCCTAAAGCGCTCCTGTCTTGCGGGTGGCAGCTTCTCCAAAATCCTCTCAACGTTAGAGTTGGCGTATAGCTCATGCATGCCCTTCTCCCGTTGAGCTCCCAGCATCCCCACCAGGGACTGCACTTTGATTGACAGGTCGTCTAGTGAGCGATTGTCTGTGGCTGGGGGTAGGCGGTCAATATGCCTTATCTCCTGGATTACGTAATCCCATATACGTCCATATCTCTGATCCAGCGCTGCAAGGGCCGCTGTGTATGGGGTCGAGGAGGTAGCATAGGCTAGCGCTATATTGTGCGCTCGCGGTACTTTCAGGTGCTTCAGTAGTATTGCATACTTGTGGCGTTCATCAGCGACATCCACCATCATTGTCTCTAAGCACATCCGGAGCTCCGTGTACTGTGCTCGACTCTCATAGGCGAAGTCTGGGAATGACGGCGTGGCGTTGTATGACGCCGTGGATGGCTGATACATCGGCGAGCGTTGGGGGAGAGACCTCCTGGGCGAGTCCCCTCTTGCGCCTCGCTGTGGGCTGGTACTGGCAGGGTACCATGGCCCGCTGGTCCAGGTACTGTTCCTCGGGGCTGGTCGTGCGTCGTGCTCACCCGTGAATAGAGTCGGGGGTCTGTAGCGCAGCGCCGCGGGGGTATAGCCTGTACTGTATGGGACCTCCTGGTCCGGTGGAGTACTGTGCTGTCGTCGGGCTTGGTTCTCCTCTTCTCCCTCTTCTTCTATCAAATCTTCCAGATCCTGTAATCGTTTATTTAGCTTCTCCGCAGTGTAGGCCGCTCCTTCCTTGTAGCTGGGTCTCGCTTGGACCGGTATGGGAAGGGGGTCTGCGGGGGGTCTAGACTCGGTCTGTTGGTCAAGTTCAGGGTCGCTTGCTCGTTGCGGTGACGCTGCTCTTGACTGTTGTCTCGACGAGTTCCTTGAGCCCCTGGCGGAGGGAGAGGGAGTTGTCCTTTTGATCAGCTGCTCCATTAGCTGCGCTTGTTGCTTGTCGCGCTCGGCTTGTATCCTGTCGCGCTCTGCGTCTCTTTGGGCATCGGCAGCGGCGCGCTGGGCGTCGGCGGCGGCGCGCTCTGCTTCTCTTTGGGCACCGGCAGCGGCGCGCTGGGCGTCGGCGGCGGCGCGCTCTGTTTCTCTTTGGGCACCGGCAGCGGCGCGCTGGGCGTCGGCCCGGTCTCTTGCCATATTCTCTTCCATCTGGAAGCGTCTCATCTCCAGACGTGTGCGCTGTTCTTCGCTCCGTTGCTGCGCTTGGAGGTGTTCGCGCTCGCCAAGCATCTGTGCTTGGAGCCGATCGCGCTCGGCGGAGGCTGTCAGGCTGACGAGGAACGCCTGTTGTAGTGTCCTCTCCGCTTCGTTGGGGGAAGGCGGTAGTGGAGGTGAGCCGCTCCTGCGTGAGCCGCTCCTGGGGGTACTCGTTGGGGAGTCCTGGAGCTCTAGTTCCTCGGCGCTCTCCTCCTCTTCCTCCGTGCAGAGTTCTCTCTCTGTAGGGTTGTCTTCCTCCCGGGGCTTGTCGGGGACTACTTCTTTAGTAGTGGCGGGGGGTAAAGGCATGTCAATTCCCTCCTGGTCCCCACCGTGGGCTTGGTCAGTTACATTAGGACCTACTAGGGCCTCTGTGGTCGGGGAAACCTGGTCGTTAAGGTCAGACATAATTTTACTTTCTACTTTTACCACGTTTACCGTTTGTCGAAGGCTAGGTAGTTGACTGACAGTGTAAGCCTCTAAGTACTGAGGTGTCTGTCGTCTGCGCCGCGGGCGTTCTAGGTTAGGAGGATCGTTTCGTGGAGTGTTCATCATAGGCCATTTCGATATTAATAACACTATATTAATATTACACTAGTTACCCTCCGGCTCGAAGGACCAATTGTAACTGAGGGGTACAATTCCCTGACTGTATTGTTAGATATGATATTTAATACCACTACCTCATGTACTTTAACTTCTGGCCACCCAGTACAAGATATAAGTATGATGAACACTTTCCCACCTGATGAAACGAACCAACACAAATGTACCAAATCGAAAGTTTAATACAGCAAAGGGTGTATACAACGATCACTTAATTACATTTATGATTTGAAATATGGAATATGCACTTTTATGGCAAATGAGTATTCGTAGGTAAATCAACATTGAATGTCCAATCTCTGGTTGCGCAGGGAGTAAGTATACAACCTGGAATATTTAGGAAACGATCGCGATGGTACTTAAATGATTATAGCTGGATACACTAAGGGGGGGGGGGGGTCCCGCTGGTTGTAAGACAGTAGGAGGGGGGGGTTAGAGAAGCCGCTGGCGGTATCCCATCTGGCCGACGGTGTCTTGGGAGAATCCAAAGTCTTGGACACGGTGCCCACAGAACCTCGGGCCGCAGACGAATACAGCTGGACCCTCTGTGGAACGGTATCTGCCGGTCCACAACGGAGAGACGTGAGGCGACCTCACGTGTAGAGTGCCGTCTCACCTGGAGTCCTCTCCGGGGGGTAATTCCAACACTCTGCAGTGTTGGCCTTTATCCATGGAATAATCAAAGCACACAAAGCATAATCCAAGCCGTGGAAGGCTCGCCGTCGTCTGGGTAGAGTAATCCAATATACAGGTCCAGTCGCTCTTGGCCCGGAGCTCCTCGGATGCAATCACCACTAGGGGTCTGACCAGCCTGGTTAAGCGTCCAGATAACGTCAGGAACGATGGGGGTACTGATAACTGTAGAACTCTAACCGAACGATGCACCATACATAAATAGACTATTATTAGCTTAATAGAATACGTCCAACTCGACGGTATGGTGCCAAACTATGACCATTCAACTATTAATCTACACGATATCTCAATGCCTATTCTGGGCCATGTAGGCCTTACTACACCGCACGTGCGTCGTGGGGAGGCTTTTGCGTCTGTCACTCTGTTGGAGGGTAAAGAACTGGACTAAAAGAAAGTTCTACTTTACGAGCGCCATATATATATGCGCTATGAACAAATAGTACCATTCGTATTTCGCCCGACATATTACTGCGCGGAACCGGGGGTTGCCTCGACATGTTAGGCGGCACGATTGAACTTGGACCTAGGGGTATGGCAACCTGGCGCCAGGTTCTCGTCCAATGGTAGAATGAAACTATTATGGGCTGTTTAGTAGAAACGGGGATATTCAATGCATATTGTACAAGGAATATACAGGGGATATCAAACGATATACAAATACAATTAAATATATATATATAAATAAATATACATATTCGGTTTAATCTGATCCTTCACAACAAAACCAATAGTATCCAGCTGAAGAACGGCAGACCAGCCAAACTATCAGACCCAAATAAAAATTATTATAATTTTTTTTTTAATCCCAATTTCTCACATTACATGTTGACGTTATCCAGGTGAAAAGTTTACTTCATTCAAGCGAGGCATTGCAATCCTTGACATAAATCATTTGATGTATAATTAAATCAAAGGAAATGCGTTTGGGTCTGAGAGTGTGGCTGCTCTGCCGTTCTGCAGCTGGATACTATTGGTTTGTTTTGGCAAAATTCTTCTGCTCTGTGTGACAATAAATAAATGAATGATGATATGCAATTTAAAACCAAAACTAAGGCCTCAGTATGAGTTTAAGTGAACATGGTTATGTTTGTTGAATAATTCTTTTTTGATCGGATCGGAAAAGATCAGTATCGGTAGATACTCAAAATCACATGATCGGGATCGGATCGGGAGCAAAAAAACGTGATCGGGACATCCCTACCTGATACTATTGCATTCATTGAGGGGACTGGAAGCAGCACGGATTATGTGTTTCGGAGTATAATGTTGGATCAATAAACGCAATCGATATTTGGAATGGCGATCAGGAATTGGATTAATCTTTTTGCAGAACATCTGATCTGAGGTAAGGACTGTATCAGTTTTGGGTTAATCAGAGTTTTTTTTCACAGCGTTCACAACGTGTGTGTGTGTGTGTGGCGTTAGGCGCTGAGCGCGGCACGAATAAATTATTTTTCAGCCCGCTTTTGTATCGTGCATAAGAACACAAATAAGAACTATAAGTTGGACATCCTTGGTGTGCGTGAGTGTAGATGGACTGGTTCAGGCCGCAAGGTGACAAAAGAGGGCTCAACTATCCTTTTCTCTGGAAAAGATGATGCACACTCCAGCGGTGTAGCCCTTATCACAAGTAAGGAGACATCCAAATCTCTCACGGAGTGGGAACCCATCAGTGATAGACTGCTCAGAGCAAGATTTGACTCCCGATACTGTAAAATGACCATCTTACAGTGTTACGCCCCTACAAACGAGGCAGAGGAGGAGACTAAGGACGACTGCTACGAGCAACTGCAATGTGCAGTCTCCAAGGTCCCACAACATGACATGCTACTGATTATGGGAGATTTGAATGCCAAAGTTGGAAATGATAACATCAGGAGAGAAGATGCAATGGGGCGGCATGGCTGCGGAACTATCAATGACAATGGAGAGAGGCTTGTTGACTTCTGCATTAACAACAGATGCACAATAGGTGGAACCATCTTCCCCCACAGAGACATCCACAAACTAAGCTGGAGATCCCCAGATGGGCATACGGTCAACCAGATTGACCATGTCATTGTCAACAAGAAATGGCAACGATCTCTCCTGGATGTCAAAGTCCACCGGGGGGGCGGATGTTGGCAGTGACCACCACCTGGTGATAGCCAAGATCAGGCTAAAACTCAGAGCAACACCTAACACCAAACAGCGACGCAAAGTTGCAAAAAATATATATACAGGTATATATATATATTTTTTTTACGTGCTGTGATTCATGTGCGCACATGAATCACAGCACGTAAAAAAATATATATATATACCTGTATATATATTTTTTAGCCTGATCTTGCGTGCGTGCGTGCGTGCGTGCGTGCGTGCGTGTGTGTGTGTGTGTGTGTGTGTGTGTATATACCCGGATGAAAAGGGATTTGGCTGCCAGAGGGTTAAAAGACAGACAGGAGAACGTAATGGTCCATGTGTGGGAGAGAGTGAGAGAGGAGTATGAGAGGTAGAAGTGAGGAGTAAGAGTGATAGAGAGGGGAGTAAGAGAGAGAGAGAGGGGAGTAAGAGAGAGAGAGAGAGAGAGAGGAGTGTGAGAGGTAGGAGTGAGGAGTAAGAGTGATAGAGGGGAGTAAGAGAGAGAGGAGTGTGTGAGAGAGAGAGTAGGAGAGAGAGGGGAGTAAGAGAGAGAGGGGAATAGGAGAGAAAGGGGAGTAGGAGTGAGGAGTAAGAGTGATAGAGAGGGGAGTAAGAGAGAGAGGAGTGTGTGTGAGAGAGAGAGTAGGAGAGAGAGGGGAGTAAGAGAGAGAGGGGAATAGGAGAGAAAGGGGAGTAGGAGTGAGGAGTAAGAGTGATAGAGAGGGGAGTAAGAGAGAGGAGTGTGTGAGAGAGAGAGTAGGAGAGAGAGGGGAGTAAGAGAGAGAGGGGAATAGGAGAGAAAGGGGAGTAGGAGTGAGGAGTAAGAGTGATAGAGAGGGGAGTAAGAGAGAGAGGAGTGTGTGAGAGAGAGAGTAGGAGAGAGAGGGGAGTAAGAGAGAGAGGGGAATAGGAGAGAAAGGGGAGTAGGAGTGAGGAGTAAGAGTGATAGAGAGGGGAGTAAGAGAGAGAGGAGTGTGTGAGAGAGAGAGTAGGGGAGAGAGGGGAGTAGGAGAGAGAGGAGTGTGTGAGAGAGATAGAGTAGGAGAGAGAGAGGAATAGGAGAGAAAGGGGAGTAGGAGTGAGAGAGAGAGTGAGACGTTAGCACCAGGACACACAGACTTGCTCAGATGGTTCCGTTTCTCAGAAAAATACCTCACCGTCACTGCCGCTGTTATCAGCAAGTTGTCATGGCAACAAGAGTTTGTGGCTATACAGTAAATTGCCGGCATGTTTTCCGGCTGAATAGTGGAAAATGGCCCCCGATGATTGATGGCTGCACACCGCTGGGTTCTAACAGCTTGTGTCGTCTCGCCACGAGTCAAGTTTCAAGTTTGTTTCAAGTTTATTTTTTATTATTTGTCAGAACAAAATACAGAATACTTTATAATGAAATGCTTGTTTCTGTATGAGCCCCTGAGAGTGTGCTACAGTACATACAGTAGAAAGTAAGTACAAAGTAGGTAAAGTCAATATACATATATACAATATACAATACAGAGTCAAATGAGTAACAGTGAGGTAGAAGGCAGAGGTACAAAAACTTGGGGTAGGGTGCAAATGAGGTATGAATGTGGTGCAAATCTCTTTAATAATAGATAAATATAAAGTGTGTTAAAGTGAGTGGCAAGGTGAGTGTTTGTTTAAAGTGAGTGTGTACATGTGGATGTGTGTGCAGTGAGTGTAGATGATGGGTTGTTGTTACATAGTGTCATTGTCGTTGAGCATCCTGATGGCCTGGGGATAGAAGCTCCTTCTGAGTCTCTCTGTACCGGCCATGAGACTCTGGTAGCGCTTGCCTGGGGATAGAAGCTCCTTCTGAGACTCTCTGTGCCGGCCATGAGACTCTGGTAGCGCTTGCCTGGGGATAGAAGCTCCTTCTGAGACTCTCTGTGCCGGCCATGAGACTCTGGTAGCGCTTGCCTGGGGATAGAAGCTCCTTCTGAGACTCTCTGTACCGGCCATGAGACTCTGGTAACGCTTGCCTGGGGATAGAAGCTCCTTCTGAGACTCTCTGTGCCGGCCATGAGACTCCGGTAGCGCTTGCCTGGGGATAGAAGCTCCTTTTGAGTCTCTCTGTACTGGCCATGAGACTCCGGTAGCGCTTGTCTGGGGATAGAAGCTCCTTCTGAGTCTCTCTGTACCGGCCATGAGACTCCGGTAGCGCTTGCCTGGGGATAGAAGCTCCTTCTGAGACTCTCTGTGCTGGCCATGAGACTCCGGTAGCGCTTGCCTGGGGATAGAAGCTCCTTCTGAGTCTCTCTGTACCGGCCATGAGACTCCGGTAGCACTTGCCTGGGGATAGAAGCTCCTTCTGAGTCTCTCTGTACCGGCCTTGAGACTCCGGTAGCGCTTGCCTGGGGATAGAAGCTCCTTCTGAGTCTCTCTGTACCGGCCATGAGACTCCGGTAGTGCTTGCCTGGGGATAGAAGCTCCTTCTGAGTCTCTCTGTACCGGCCATGAGACTCCGGTAGCGCTTGCCTGACCCAGAGCCTCCTGCTCTGTCCTCACTGCTGGGGAGCGGGGTGTGTAAACGGGGCTATAATATATATATAACTCCACACGCATCATGAACCAGGAGACCGGACAGTGTGTTTTGTCTTCTCCCTCGCAAAAGGTTGCATTCATTTGGACTGTCGGAAGGTGGGAAATGTGTTTCACGTTAAATACATCCGAGAGAGAGGGCCCCAGAGCATTCCTGTACAGCGCATCCGCTGCATCCACTGTAATGGTGGAAGCTCCTTCTCTCTAATCTCTGAGTCTGCGTGCGTGTTTCTCTAGAACCTCCCGTCCATGAAGTAACCTGCTCTCACTCACAAACTGATGACCGAGGAGGCTGAGCGCTGTGTGGAGCATGCTGTCTGATCGCTCACCCTCCTCTCTGATCTCTCCCCCTCCTCTCTGATCTCTCCCCCTCCTCTCTGATCTCTCCCCCTCCTCTCTGATCTCTCTCTGATCTCTCCCCCTCCTCTCTGATCTCTCCCCCTCTCTGATCTCTCTCTGATCTCTCCCCCTCCTCTCTGATCTCTCTGATCGCTCCCCCTCCTCTCTGATCTCTCTCTGATCTCTCCCCCTCCTCTCTGATCTCTCCCCCTCCTCTCTGATCTCTCTCTGATCTCTCCCCCTCCTCTCTGATCTCTCCCCCTCCTCTCTGATCTCTCCCCCTCCTCTCTGACCTCTCTCCCTCCTATCTGATCTCTCCCCCTCCTCTCTGATCTCTCCCCCTCCTCTCTGACCTCTCTCCCTCCTATCTGATCTCTCCCCCTCCTCTCTGATCTCTCTCTGATCTCTCCCCCTCCTCTCTGATCTCTCCCCCTCCTCTCTGACCTCTCTCCCTCCTCTCTGATCTCTCCCCCTCCTCTCTGATCTCTCCCCCTCCTCTCTGATCTCTCCCCCTCCTCTCTGATCTCTCCCCCTCCTCTCTCTCCCTCCTCTCTGATCTCTCCCCCTCCTCTCTCCCCCTCCTCTCTGATCGCTCCCCCTCCTCTCTCCCCCTCCTCTCTGATCTCTCCCCCTCCTCTCTCTCCCTCCTCTCTGATCTCTCCCCCTCCTCTCTCTCCCTCCTCTCTGATCTCTCCCCCTCCTCTCTGATCTCTCCCCCTCCTCTCTGATCTCTCTCCCTCCTCTCTGATCTCTCTCTGATCTCTCCCCCTCCTCTCTGATCTCTCTCCCTCCTCTCTGATCTCTCCCCCTCCTCTCTCTCCCTCCTCTCTGATCTCTCCCCCTCCTCTCTGATCTCTCCCCCTCCTCTCTGATCTCTCTCCCTCCTCTCTGATCTCTCTCTGATCTCTCCCCCTCCTCTCTGATCTCTCCCCCTCCTCTCTGATCTATCTCCCTCCTCTCTGATCTCTCTCTGATCTCTCCCCCTCCTCTCTGATCTCTCCCCCTCCTCTCTGATCTCTCCCCCTCCTCTCTGATCCGCTCGTATCCCTGTTCCCTGTTTCCTCCAAACAAACCTGTGGCACCGCCTGTGTGTGTGTGTGTGTGTGTGTGTGTGTGTGTGTGTGTGTGTGTGTGTGTGTGTGTGTGTGTGTGTGTGTGTGTGTGTGTGTGTGTGTGTGTGTGTGTGTGTGTGTGTGTGTGTGTGTGTGTGTGTGTGTGTGTGTGTGTGTGTGTGTGTGTGTGTGTGTGTGTGTGTGTGTGTGTGTGTGTGTGTGTGTGTGGGAATTTTGTGTGTGTGAATTTTCTGTGAGGGAGAGACGAGAGAGTAAAGCGCTGCTGCGCCAAAGTAACTCGTCTCATCTCAGCGGCGGCGGCTTAGAAACTGACATGAGGGATTGTGAGAAACGTCACGATATCCAGGATATGTTTAAAAAGTGTATCGTTAATATATGTATGGATCTCTCCCCCTCCTCTCCTGCAGAAGCGGCGGAGGCGTATCGACAGGAGTATGATCGGAGAGCCGACCAACTTTGTCCACACGGCTCACGTGGGCTCGGGGGACCTCTTCAGCGGCATGAGCTCGGTAAGACCGACAGTAAGTGACCTCACGTTAGACCCACAGGAAGTGACCTCACGTTAGACCCACAGGAAGTGACCTCACGTTAGACCCACAGGAAGTGACCTCACGTTAGACCCACAGGAAGTGACCTCACGTTAGACCGACAGGAAGTGACCTAGTAGTAGTAGTAGTCGTTTATTCAGTCATCGTCTCACACTAGGGGTGTAACGATTCTTCAGGCAACGATTCAATGCATCATGAAATCTCTTCATTTGACCACGATTCGATTCTGTTAATTCCCCAAAAAAAAATTAATACACAAATGTGGCTGGGGGAACTGATTCACTCAGCATGAATAAAAACTATTAAAAACATTTTTTTAACTTTTTTATTTCGATTAATTTCGATTATAAATCGATGCATCGTTACACCCCTATCTCACACAATACAATATGCACAATCATTTAACAATATTTGATTTTACAGTGACTGAAAAGGTACTTATACATGCCTGTCCTATATTCTTAACAACATTAAGACTCAAACAGTATTCTAAAAGAAAATAGCAAAAAACAGTATTATTCACCTTTGTAGTTTTCAAAAATAGCTTTACAAACCATTTTCTTAAAAACCAAAGACCAACGTAAGACCAACAGGAAGTGACCTCACGTAAGACCAACATGAAGTGACCTCACATAAGACCAACAGGAAGTGACCTCACGTAGCGTGAGAACAGTTGACGAACGGTTCGTCATTTGTGAAGCGGAGAAGAGCCAGGAGAGCCAGGCTTTGATGATAGCAAATATTCACAACTGTCATTTCCACACTACCTTCACATAGACTGAATGAGCTTCCCGACACTACCGTTAGAGCTGTCCCCGAAGCCTGTTTTTGGGCTTCGAACTTCGTCAGGGTTTTTTGAACAGATGTTCGAACCTTCGTTTTTACTTTAAAAAAAATCTAAAATCAATAAAACAAATTTTTAACAAAATTATAGAATATCCTCAAACTAAATCCTCAATTTGAATAAAGTGATTCATCTGATTAAATTATTATTATTTTTTTATTAAATCAACTTTCTTTAATGAATATAACTCATCAGTTTCGTCAACATAAATAATCCAATCAGGGCACGGTTGGTACGGAAGTGATGGTGACGTCTTGATGGAGCGCCAAGCGGATGCAGATAGGCTACATCATTTATGATGAATGTTTTATTTAAAATTGTATGACGAGTCATATACTATAATAGTATAATACTATAATATTAGTGTAGCCTAATCTTTATCTGCAACTGTGAAGAAAAACCCCATTCGTTTAAACAGAATGAATAGACACATACAAATATATATATATATATATATATATATATATATATATTTAAAATTAACAATTTGAATGTTGATTTAGAATTCGAACGCCAACGTAACGAACGAAGGTCCATACGTTCGAACGTTTGGGCTCAGCCCTAACTACCATCACTTCTTAACCCATTCTTCGCCAGGCATTGTACCCTTCTTATACCATCCTCTGCCAGCTCTATTTGTCTATGGAGATGTTCACCTTCTTTGCAGGGCTATAACTTTTTAAATTGTATTGCTAAATTGACATTACTATGGCCCATTCAACATCGATTAGCTATTGTTCAGGGTGTAGGAACGTTTTACTTTTTCATTCACACATTCATACTAAAATACCGTCCAGAGTATAAATATGTTTTTATCGTTTTCTGCAGTAATTCATAGAACGTGAGTTATAGCCATTTATGCATATATTACATCATCAAATGCAGTTTGCTAGCGATTGACGTCAGATAAATAATTTGTACAATTGTACAAGGTCCTAAACGTCATGACTCATCATCTGCTGGTGACCGGAGGGGGGGGGGGGGGGGGGGGGGGTCGTTTATAATGCAATGACCGACGTTAAATGAATCATGTAGTATGGGTGATATATTGATCATAGCAGTTTGTATGGATAATAATAATCAAAAACGCTGAAACTCACCGCAGCTTCCTCTTATCGTTGGGTGATCAGCGTGGAGCAAAAAGTTTGCTATTATGGGATGTTGATCTAGATCAGTGGTGCCCAACCAGTCGATCGTGATCGACAGGTAGATCGCGGGCTGATTTCAAGTAGATCTTGATTAATAAAATTCCATTATAAAAAAAAAAAAAAAAATTGCTAAATCAACTCTTCCTCTCCTTGTTAACTACAACAAGCAATGCTGTTTGTTATTTAAGATGAGGTCGGACTTGGCACTGACAGATTTGTGTTCATTATGCTGCTTTTATAAAGCCTCAAATAACGGCTTACAATATACAATTTTGGCTGGTAGCTCTCGGGCTAGGGGGTAAATAAAAAAGTAGATCTTGGTTCAAAAAAGGTTGGGCACCCCTGATCTAGATGAACCATTTCCGGGTTGTATAATACTATATACATCCAAATAACGTTGTTTATTGAGTTATGGCAACCGATCGATTATCCAGTGTGTCGAGATGGAGCCCCGGGAGCGATAGCGAGTGGCGGACAGAATAGGGGGGACACCAAGCACTACCGGCCCCACTTCCCCACTTCCGTTTGGCCCACAGTGAAAAACTTGGGTGTTCTTTTTGACCCCAAACTAACATTCGAACCACACATCAACAACATCACCAAGACATGCTACTTTCACCTCAGGAACATTTCACGCATTAGACCACTACTATCCCCCTCCGACACTGAAAAGCTGGTTCATGCCCTCATTTTCTCCCGTCTAGATTACTGTAATGCATTACTCATTGGCTCAACATCTAAATCCCTCCATAAACTTCAACTAATTCAGAACACCTCAGCCCGCATCATCACCCGCTGCCCCAAATTCTCCCACGTCACACCTGTCCTCTCCTCACTTCACTGGCTCCCTGTCAAGTATAGGATTGACTTTAAGATCTGTCTCCTCACTTACAAAGCCCTCCACTCCCTAGCACCTAATTACATCTACAACTTCTGAGCACACCACACTACCGCCTTAAATCCACAGAAAACAAATCATTCTCCTCCGCTGCTCCCCGACTCTGGAATCAACTCCCATTACACATCAAAGAAGCCCCATCTGTAGAAACATTTAAGTCCCACCTCAAAACCCACCTGTTCAAACTTGCATACCCACACTCCTGACCCCCCAACCCCTGCATCACTTACTTTTTCACATCTGTACAGACCTATACTTTAGTATTATTATTTATTTAAAATGTTTCTCTGTCTTGTCTCTAAGTTGTCTCCCTCTCTCTGTATTATCCCCACTATGTCGTCATTGTGAAAGTTCATGTACTGTGTTTGTCCCTGTACTGTGTTTGTCTGTATCCTATAATGCCATGTATGTAAAGCGCTTTGAGATTCCTAATGTAAGGCGCTATATAAAATAAATTTATTATTATTATTATCACTTCTTAACCCTTTAATCGCCAAGGACGACTTAACACGTCATTCTCCGCCATGCGTAATCTGCCAATGACGTCGTACAGCGTCTTTGAGATCAATATTTCAAAAATCTGTCATGGCAATCATATTTCACCCACGGAGACTTGAGATCTCCTGTAGATCTCCTCTCAACTCTCCAACGGTTCAAGACCGCCATCTGGTGGCCGATCGGCGAATCGCCAAAACCGGAAGTGACGCGCCGGAAGTGGTGCTCGCCCATATTTCGTCCGGGCACTCGCTATCGTTAGCGGGACTCCATCTTGATACACTGGACATCGATCGGTTGCAAATAACTCGATAAACAACATGATTTGGACGCATATAGTATTATACAACCTGGAAATGGATCGCATATATCAACATCCCATAATAGCGAACTTTCTGCTCCACGCTGATCACCCAACGGTCAGAGGAAGCCGCGGTGAGTTTCAGCGTGTTTGATTATTATTAACCGTATAATCTGCTCTGATATATATATCGCCCATACTACATGAATCATTTAACGTCGGCCACGGACTTATATACAATTTAAAAAGTTATAGCCCTGCAAAGAAGGGGAACATCTCCATAGACAAATAGAGCTGGCAGAGGATGGTATAAGATCAGAATAATCCCTGGCAGATAAAGGGTTAATAGACACTATTGACCTCTTCTGAGTCTCTATTGGGCTCTGTCAGCCATGTTCTAATGATGACCTATCAATTATGCATAGCAGCTGATCTACCGGTATGACCCAACTGGTTTATGTGCTTCATTATATCTGCATGAAAGTTTAATTATGTGTCTTTTTTAATGCTCTGTAGTATAACTATATATAGATAATAATGCAACCATCAGGGATATTATACTGTAATATAACTATGTATAGATCATAATGAAACCATCAGGGATATTATACTGTAATTCAAGAGCTTTATTTGTCACATACATACCAGGGCATACAGTGAAATGTGGGGGGGGGGGGGGGGGGGTAATATAACTATGTATAGATACTAATGCAACCACCAGGGACATTATACTGTAATCATCAAAACGAAGAAAGATATTGTGGTATGACATGTTGGCCATCATATCGCCCAGCCCTAACTCACCTGTCGTACCCCTGCCCCCCCCCCCACCTGTCAGGTGAACTCCATTCAGAACCAGATGCAGTCGAAGGGGGGGTACGGGGGCGACGCCATGCCAGGCAACGTCCAACTGCAGCTGGTGGACACTAAAGCAGGATAACGTGGAGGCGCGGCACGGTGAGAAGGCTGTCCTGTGATTGACATCTGTCCTGTGATTGACATCTGTCCTATGATTGACATCTGTCCTGTGATTGACATTGGTCCTAGGATTGACATCGGTCCTAGGATTGACATCTGTCCTGTGATTGACATCGGTCCTATTTTACTTGTACATTACCATGTTGTAAACACGCAGAGGGGAAATAACAAAAATGGAATCGAACAACTGTTCTTAATTTCATTAAGTGAAATCATTTGATAAACATCATACTGTATCTTAACTGTTGTCTTTTTAAAAGGGGGCATGTTATGGAAAATGAGCTTTGCCTGGTCTGTATGGATGTGGCAGTCTGAAATATTATGTATGCCTATGTGTAATGTACTGGCCAGTTTGTAAAAGTGTTTTTAGGTGTCAGGTAGGGCTGCACGATTAATCGATTTTAAATCGAAATCGCGATTTGGAATGATGCAATTATGAAATTGCAACAAAAAAAATCGCAATTTCTTCTTTTTTTACCTTAAAATTGTTATTTTTTGTTTAACCAGGAAGTCCCATTGAGATACAAGATCGGTTTGGGAGAGGGAGGTAAGGGGTTTTAGATTGTGTGTTGTGAAGTTTAGACTTCAGAGAGGGAGAGTAAAGTACAGAAAAAAAGGTACCGTTGGGTACCGGTATCGATTCCCAGGTAAAAAGAAACATTTTCAGGCTCGGTGTCCCAAAAAGACCCACCGCGTAGGCCAGCTGCAAGCCGCATTTTACAATAAACCTCTGTGGGGCTGCTTATTTTTTTTTAATTATAATCGCAAATTTAATCGCAATCGCAATATCTGTCCGAAAAATCGCAATTAGATTATTTCCTAAAATCGTGCAGCCCTAGTGTCAGGTAGCAATAGAGTTAAACACAAGGGAAGAGAGAGAGATGCAATAATATGTTATTCGTTTAGGTTTCTAGTTTCTTTCCACAGATTCAAGGAATTCATACAATTGTTGAAAAGGTGGATAATCTCAAAAGTCTGTCTGAAGAGAAGTGGGTCCACTAACAACATGACCTCGACCCCTATCTGTTTGAATGAGGAGTCATCCATGATCTTAAGAATCTGTCACGCATATCATTGTTTTTCTTTCATATTT
>NC_140176.1:97801055-97956524 GCF_963971535.1 Notolepis coatsorum | reverse complement strand
AGAGTGCCCACCCCACCCTCTCTCTCTGCTCGTCTGGTGTCGTCCGTCCGACCAGCCCACCACCTCACGGAGGACAGCGCAGGCCACGGATCGCTGTGGTGCTTGAGCTCTAGTGTGTGTGTGTACTTCCCAATCCACCACCAGACACTCTGGCAACCAGACACTAGCATGCTCTCATATACGCAAAAGGTGCCCCCCCCGCACACACACACTCACTCTACTCCTCTACCTGCACCCCCCACCCCACCTGACGTTGCTGTGAGCAGTACTTCTGTTATTATTGTTGATTTCATTGTTTTTTTTGGAGGTCTGGAACCTGCACGTTTTCTTTTCTCTGTTAACAGAAAACCTTCTTGTGTAGTTTCTGTGTTCGCGGGTCAGAGCGGCTCGCGGGTCAGAGCGGCTCGCGGGTCAGAACGGTTTGCGGGTCAGAGCGGCTCGCGGGTCAGAGCGGCTCACGGGTAAGAACGGCTTGTTGGTCAGAACGGCTTGCGGGTCAGAGCGGCTCGCAGGTCAGAACGGCTCACGGGTCAGAACGGCTCACGGGTCAGAACGCCTCACGGGTCAGAACGCCTCATGGGTCAGAACGGGCTTGTTGGTCAGAACGGCTCGCGGGTCAGAACGGCTTGTTGGTCAGAACGGCTCACGGGTCAGAACGGCTTGTTGGTCAGAACGGCTCGCGGGTCAGAACGGCTCATGGGTCAGAACGGCTTGTTGGTCAGAACGGCTCGCGGGTCAGAACGGCTTGTTGGTCAGAACGGCTTGTTGGTCAGAACGGCTCACGGGTCAGAACGGCTCGCGGGTCAGAACGGCTCGCGGGTCAGAACGGCTCGCGGGTCAGAACGGCTCGCGGGTCCGAGCGGCTTGCGGGTCAGAACGGCTTCGCTCACGGGGGCCTCTCGGTGCCAAAATGTCTGTAGCTCACATGGAACAATGATTTCTTTCTCATATATTTCTTTGCTGACAAAGAAATATATTTATTTTTTTATTTTATTTGTATTACCGTGACAACGAGTCGAATGCCGCTCCACAAGTAAAATGTGATTGTTTCTTTCTGCTGTTGTTGTTTACATCACTCCTATAGCTCTCATCCCCCAGGTTCCTGTGCTTTGTGCTAAACCGTTTATTATTTTGAAAACAACATCTGATGATGAAATGACCGGCGCTTCACTCGACCCTCTGCTCGATGTTCGATATTGGCTTTTATACTGATATCCGATATACCGATATTGTCCAACTCTTAATTTTCCGATACCGATATCAACCGATACCGGTATATGCCAAAAAACGGAATAATTTCAGGTAATTAACATTCCATATCTCTTGTCGTGGAATTAACACAACATTATGCATACTTTTGACAATAAATAAAATAAAATTAGAATTTGTTCTTACTTGCTTGCCTGGGTAAATAAAGGTTAAATAAATGTAAAAAAAAAAAATTTAAAAAAATCCGATACCGATAATTATCGATATTACATTTTAATGCCAATATCGGACATCCTCGTTTTTTCTTCTTCTTCTTCTTCTTGGGGAGCTTGAGTGAAAGAAGCCCGGGCACTAAAGCCGGTGTACACACACTGTGCGGTAGGTCGTCCAAAACAAGAAAGAAATACATTATTTATGACGCATGGTGCATGGTGCCGTTCTGAGCCACGCCAGCTGCGCCCACTCACACTTCCGATGAGTTTAGAAGCTTTGCTTATTTCCGAAGAAGAGCGAAAACAACATTTTAAAGCAAAATGGACTCCTCTCTTTTTGCCTGTGAATAGCTCGAGGTGTCTCCAGAGCAGACGAGCATCTCCTCTGTCCTCTATATAACGGATGCTGGTGCAATTCCCTTCCGATGCCGAAACACACAAACAACAGGGTGACCTCCAGGTTTAGTGAGACATTTTGCTCAGGTTTAAAAAAAAAAAAAAAAAAATTAAATAAAAAAAGCATAATCGGAATCATTTTAAATATAACGTGTACATTGTATGATATTGCACTGTTTTCTAATATTAAAGCGTATGCGTGTCCCCAGGAAGAAAGATTTATGAAGCCTAGTGAGATGGTTGTAGCCTCTATAGGTGAAGATAGAATATTTTAACCCTTTCACTACCACACTACAGCAGGTTAACACCTTCACTACCACACTACAGAAGGTTAACCGTCTGTAGTGTGGTAGTGAAAGGGTTAACACTTTGTCGCGTGGCAGTGAAAGGGTTACCCTTCTGTATTGTTGCGTGAAAGGGTTAACCATTTGGTAGTGAAAGGGTTAAAGAGTTTGGCGAAGCTGTAGTTTTCGCTGTCCATGGTACTATGTACTGTATATAGTGTACACTGTCTATAGTATGTACTGTATATACACTGTACAGCTCCAGTGTCAATGGACGACACTAAATCAGATGCATCTTGATATATATATATATATATATATATATATATATATATATATATATATATATATATATATATACTGTATATATCCCCTTTAAAGGGACAGTCCACATCTCTTAGACTAGATGCATCTTGATATATCCCCTTTAAAGGGACAGTCCACATCTCTTAGACTAGATGCATCTTGATATATCCCCTTTAAAGGGACAGTCCACATCTCTTAGACTAGATGCATCTTGATATATCCCCTTTTAAAGGGACAGTACACATCTCTTAGAAGCCTGTCTGATGCGTCACGAGCTCGCGAGTCCTTTTACGACGCATCCCAGAAGCACTTGCACCCGGGGTGTTAGCGATGCTCGTGGTAAGCGGCTTTACGACAATTTTGTTCCTCACATTTTTACCCCGTTCACTCACACATTCACACACAAGTTCACACACCGACGGCGGAGGCGCCCATGCACAGCGCCAACCTGCTCATCTGGAGAAATTTAGGGGGTTAAGTGTTTTGCTCAAGGATACTTCGACACGCTGCCCGGGAGGAGCGGGAATCGAACCGGGAACCTGTCCGATTGCCAGATGAGCGCTCTATCTCCTGAGCCACTGTCATTAGGGACGTGTGAAGCATGGAATTGGCTGTTAATGACATGTTTTCATTTTGGAAATTCATCAAACGACAACAATGAACGTAATTTAATCACATACTGTATGTGTTTTTTTTTTTACCCAACCACCTCCCTATAACTTCAACAGCCGGGAGGCGGTAGGCGTGTGTGTGTGTGTGTGTGTGTGTGTGTGTTTACCTTCCCATCACTCTGACCTCTGACCTCTGACCTGCGGACACATCCCCCTCTAAACCGTAGGACTTCATTATTACAACATTTCCCACAACAACTGACCTTTTGGATGATAAACCGAACTGCAATTAACACATTAACTCTTTCACTGTGACAATACAGAAGGTTAGCCCTTTACTATCACACAACCGACGGCGATGCTCCATCATTAGCATCATTAGCTCCGCATAATGATGGAGCATCGCCGTCGGTTGTGTGATAGTAAAGGGCTAACCTTCTGTATTGTCACAGTGAAAGGGTTAAACATGTTAATAGTTTGACAGCCCTAGATCAGAGGATTGACTCAGGCTCCCGTTGACCTCCGCTGGCAACATGTTCTGCTTCAAACATCTCAAAAACCCAACCGCTGTACCTTTCTGGGTTTGCGTCGAAAAGGACACGTCGACTTGAGGCGTTGTAAAAAAAAATAATAATAATAATAATGTGGACTATCCCTTTATAGTGTTTGAAAATGTTTATTTAACCCTTTTACTACCACACTACAGAAGGTTAACCCTTTCACTACCACACTACGGACGGTCGGTCTGTAGTGTGGTTGTGAAAGGGTTAACCCCTTTTGTGTTGTGGCAGTGGAAGGGTTAACCTTCTTTAGTGTCGCAGTGAAAGGGTTAACCCTTTGGTAGTGTGGCAGTGAAAGGGTTCAAAAGAAAATAATCTAAATGACTTGGTATGTAAAGGAAGTGAAGCCACTGGCTGCAACATGATGGTATACTGTGTCGGTCCTCGTCAACCTGTTGTCTCTTGTTTTTCTCAAGTGCTTTATGTATGTATGTATATACTGTGTTCCTTAACCCTTTATGTATGTATGTATATACTGTGTTCCTTAACCCTTTATGTATGTATGTATATACTGTGTTCCTTAACCCTTTATGTATGTATGTATATACTGTGTTCCTCGTGCCACAACCCCAGGTGTTCTAATTTATTGTTTGTTTCCTCTGTTTTGTATCTTTCTTTTGTACCATAGTTTTCATGTGCTCTATTGGTATTCCACCCCGCCCCCCCCCCCCCCCCCCCTCTTCTCGCCCCCTATTACTATAAAGCCAATGTGTTTGTATTTATTCATCGTTTATTCGTGCAGGATTTGAAGAAAAACGAGGAATGCGCTCCCCAAATATTTTATTCCAAACAAACAAAAAACCACAACTTCATGACAATGTTTTGTGTAATGGCTGAAAAGCACAAGATGGCGCCGCGTCGGAGAACGCTGGTTCAGGAGAACCAGTCAAACGCAAAACCACTCGCCGTCGCTCCTCATCATCGACGACACACAGTCCGTAAAGACATTGATTCCCCAGTCCTTCTATAACACATCTGACTTGATCTTGACCACCCCACCCCCTCTTTCAGTGTCGGCTTGTAGATCACCACAATGTCTGCAGTTTAAATAAAGATGTTTTTTTGTTTTTTCTCCATGTTACCTTGCCTCGTCACTGTGCGGTGATTCAAAGTTTAAAAAAGTGGGCTTGGAATGTTCTTTCTAAACGGTAAATGGTGCATTTTATATAGCAGCTTTTATCCAAAGTGCTTTATAATTCTGTTCCTCACATTCACACACCTACGGCGGAGACGACCTCCTCATCGGCAGCAGTTAGGGGGTTAAGTGTCTTGCTCAAGGACACTTAAACACGCTGCCCGGGAGGAGTGGGAATCGAACCGGGAACCTTTCCGATTACCAGACGACCGCTCTACCTCCTGAGTCAAGTGTACACACGTTAAGCTAAAGAAAAGGCATATAACATCATAACAACAAGACAAGTAAGGATAACGTACAACTTTGACAAAGGTTGGAGATCAAGGTTTTAAATTCTGCAACAGAGGAGAATCTCAAACTTTAAGGATGTTGGAGTTCATTCCATGAGCTGGAGGGGCATCGTAGAGAAATGCAGATTTACCCTGTTCAGAGCAAACTAGAGGGACCTTAAGGACCAGCCAGTCACTAGAACGGGTTCCATAGGTTCCAACATTCCCTTCCAATAATGATGTAATATAAGGAGGTAGCGTACCAATAATGATGTAGTATAAGGAGGTAGCGTACCAATAATGATGTAGTATAAGGAGGTATCTTACCAATAATGATGTAGTATAAGGAGGTAGCTTACCAATAATGATGTAGTATAAGGAGGTAGCTTACCAATAATGATGTAGTATAAGGAGGTAGCGTACCAATAATGATGTAGTATAAGGAGGTAGCGTACCAATAATGATGTAGTATAAGGAGGTATCTTACTAATAATGATGTAGTATAAGGAGGTAGCGTACCAATAATGATGTAGTATAAGGAGGTAGCGTACCAATAATGATGTAGTATAAGGAGGTAGCTTACCAATAATGATGTAGTATAAGGAGGTAGCTTACCAATAATGATGTAGTATAAGGAGGTAGCTACCAACAATAATGATGTAGTATAAGGAGGTAGCTACCAACAATAATGATGTAGTATAAGGAGGTAGCTTACCAATAATGATGTAGTATAAGGAGGTATCTTACCAATAATGATGTAGTATAAGGAGGTAGCTTACCAATAATGATGTAGTATAAGGAGGTAGTTACCAACAATAATGATGTAGTATAAGGAGGTAGCTACCAACAATAATGATGTAGTATAAGGAGGTAGCTTACCAATAATGATGTAGTATAAGGAGGTAGCTTACCAATAAAGGCCTTAAAAATGTACATTGATGCAGAGACCGGCCTTGCGCGGTCGCCCCTACATACTGACAGGCACCATAAGAGACTGAAGAGTTGGACAAACATTCATTCATTTTCATTCAATCTTTAATCTCAAAATGTTATTGAGAGCAGGCTCTCGTTGAGAGGAACAATACATGATACAAGAACAATATAAAAGCAGAAAAGTCAATCAATGAAACAATTCAAGCTAATCAAAACGGTTACAGACTTGAGGTGAAATGTCCGGCCGTTATAGATTTAAACTGACTGACGGATGTATTGAGTTTTAAGGTGCTTTGCAAAACATTCCACATGTTAGTTTAGTTTATTTGGATCCCCATTAGCCATTGCCACAGGCATAGGCTACTTACTGGGGTCCACACAAATCAATACAATACAATAAAATCAATACAATACAATAAAACAATACAATACACCTCAATAACACATACAAATATTATATAATAAAATATCTAAGTTCACCAATCACACATACCCATCTTCTCAATCACCCACTATGTTTACTTAACTGACGGTACCATTCTTTCTTATGATTTTTAAGGTGTTTTTTAAATGTCTGTTTGTTTTCAACCCTAGTTAGTGCAGGTGGTAAGGAATTCCATGCAGTCATGGCTCTATACATCACAGTCCTCTTTATTGCATTTGTTCTTGGCATCTTTACAGTACATCTCTCCATTGACACATGCCTGGTGGAGTAACTGTGTACATGGATGTAAGTCACAGGACTATAATTAAACATCTTCCTCGCTCATGACTGTTCTGCACACGACGACTAGCGTTACTCGTCTCGACTCTGAGTTCCATCACCCCCTCCCCCTCCGTAGGGGCCTGCTCCGCCATGCGGTCCCTCCAGGGTGTAGTATCGTATAGTCTGCTCCCTTTGGTACAGTAATCCTGCAGAGCCTGTGAGCAGATTACAGGCCTATAGCCTGGGGGCTGAACCACGACCATATGACACAGTGACCCAGCACAGCACCGTGACGACGTGTCGCCTGAATTCCGGGCCACTTGAAATACCGGCAAGAAGACAAAAAGAGGGGCGACAAACAATCCATTTAGGATTAAATTATTTCATAATAGGGATTAGATAAGGTCCTTGTACAGTCCTGTCCCTGTGGAGATCTCAATAGCTGTGTCCCCGCCTCCGAGCTCACTGCCGCCGTATCATTAACTGTCATTTACATTAGTTAGAGCGGGGCTCCCTGTTGCCTGGCAACATGGCGGCCAATGATGCTGGTGTTGCCATCGCCGACATTCTCCCTGAATGAAAATGGTCCCTTCCATTGTCATTGTGACAATGTAACAACATTTTCCCTTCCATTGTCATTGTGACAATGTAACAAAATGGTCCCCTCCATTGCCATTGTGACAATGTAACCAAATGGTCCCTTCCATTGTCATTGTGACAATGTAACAAAATGGTCCCCTCCATTGTCATTGTGACAATGTAACCAAATGGTCCCTTCCATTGTCATTGTGACAATGTAACAAAATGGTCCCCTCCATTGTCATTGTGACAATGTAACCAAATGTTCCCTTCCATTGTGACAATGTAACAATGTAACTAAATGTTCCCTTCCATTGTCATTGTGACAATGTAACAAAATGTTCCCTTCCATTGTCATTGTGACAATGTAACTAAATGGTTCATTCCATTGTCATTGTGACAATGTAACAACATTTTCCCTTCCATTGTCATTGTGACAATGTAGCAAAATGTTCCCTTCCATTGTCATTGTGACAATGTAACCAAATGTTCCCTTCCATTGTCATTGTGACAATGTAACTAAATGGTTCATTCCATTGTCATTGTGACAATGTAACAAAATGTTCCCTTCCATTGTCATTGTGACAATGTAACAAAATGTTCCCTTCCATTGTCATTGTGACAATGTAACAACATTTTCCCTTCCATTGTCATTGTGACAATGTAACAAAATGTTCCCTTCCATTGTCATTGTGACAATGTAACAACATTTTCCCTTCCATTGTCATTGTGACAATGTAACAAAATGTTCCCTTCCATTGTCATTGTGACAATGTAACTAAATGTTTCATTGGTCGGTAAGAGAACAGCAGGGAATAGACCTCTAACTCAAATGTCAAGTTTTGTTTTATTTGTCACGTATTATATAAGGTACATTACAGTGACATGCTTGGTTCCGTATGAGCCTCCTGAGATTGTGCTTCATACAGTAAACAAAAACAAAAAAGTAAGTAAAAGAGGAATAAAGTCCCAAGTAACACTATACAAATATACAATATACAAACTAAAGTACAACCTATGTTAAATTAAGTAAAAATGCAGACAATGAGGTACAAAAACTTTTTTTTTAATGCAAAAATGAGGTATGGATGTAGAGCAAATCTTTTTGTGAGTGAAATATCCCTTTAAAACGTGGAGTCGGGGCGCCCTCGTGGCGCACCACGTTAGTGCCTCGCACAACTACGCGGCCGCACCGGGTTCGCCTCCCGCTCCCGGTGACATTTGTCGCATGTCTTCCCCGCCTCTTCTCCCGTTCATCCTCTCCTCATCTGTCGGTCATGTCTGACCAGGAAAAGCAATAAATGCTAAAAAATTAATCTTTAAAAAAAATAAAACGTGGAGTCAGGACCCTCATTCTTAAAATGAGTGTAGTTAGTATAATAATAATAATAATAATAATAATAATAATAATAATAATAATAATAATAATAATAATAATAATAATAATAATAATAATAATAATAATAATAATAAATGTAATTTGTATAGCGCTTTTCAAGGACCCAAAGTCGCTGACAATAGGCAAAAACAAAGAAACATAGAACCATGGAACCACAGGGAAACGGGGAACAATATGAATACACAAGAAACCACGAGTAACAGACAACAAATACAGGAGCCGGTAGGGGAGACAGTCAGGAAGTAAGTAAGGGAAACTGGGGGGGGGGGGGGGGGCAAGAGAGAAGGTAGGGCAGGGGAAAAGGGGCTGATAGGTTGGAGGAGGGTGGTTATGGGGAGGGAAGGTTGAATGCTTGGGAGAACAGGTAGGTTTTGAGACGGGATTTGAAGGTGGAGAGTGAGGGAGGGAGAGTCTCTGATGGTCTGAGGGAGGGTGTTCCAGAGTCGGGGTGCAGCACGTGAGAAGGCCTGGTCACCAAAACCTTTTAGTTTGGATGACGGGACGGTGAGGGAAGCAGGGGAAGAGGACCGGAGGGATCGGGTGGGGCGGTGAGGGAGAAGGACGTCAGTCTGATTGACCCACAGGGCACCAGCCTAGAAGAGTCAGGTACTGATTGACCCACAGGGCACCAGTCTAGAAGAGTCAGGTACTGATCTAGGCTGCTGCCCTCTGGGTCAATCAGTACCTTTATCTGGCTCTTCTAGGCTGCTGCCCTGTGGGTCAATCAGTACCTGGCTCCTCTAGGCTGCTGCCCTGTGGGTCAATCAGTACCTGGCTCCTCTAGACTGCTGCCCTGTGGGTCAATCAGTACCTGGCTCCTCTAGACTGCTGCCCTGTGGGTCAATCAGTACCTGGCTCCTCTAGACTGCTGCCCTGTGGGTCAATCAGTACCTGGCTCCTCTAGACTGCTGCCCTGTGGGTCAATTAGTACCTGGCTCCTCTAGGCTGCTGCCCTGTGGGTCAATCAGTACCTGGCTCCTCTAGACTGCTGCCCTGTGGGTCCAGTAAAGGTCATGTGATCTGAGGCCTAATTTATAAAGGCCTTGTGCACAAAAGAGTGCTTATGCCACTCCTGAGCAATTTATAATGTATACATTTTATTTTTTTAAGAACGTGGTGGGAGAATGAGCTCTGACCCAGGCCTGTGTGTGTGTGTGTGTGTGTGGGGGGGGGGTGCGTGCGTGTGTGTGTGGGGGGGGGGGGTGCGCGTGTGTGTGTGTGTGCGTGTGTGTGTGTGTGCGTGTGCGTGTGTGTGAGTCAAGCCAGACCAGAAAGCCATTTATCTGGTGGCCAGAGAAGAACCACAAGCTCAGCTTCCAGAAGCCTGGCCACACATGATGATGTGAGGGGAGACGAGATGTTGGCCACGGTCATGGAAAGTCAGTCAAACCATTGAGTTAGAAAAAATATTAAAAAAAGAGGATAACTAACAAATTATTTCCCTGCTACCTAAGTATAAATAATAAATAATAATAATAAACAGAACATCACCAGACAATAATAATAACAGTAACAATAACAATAATTACAATAAAATGACAGTAGAAATAACAAACAAAACAAAAAGAAATTATAAATACAGAACCTAAAAATAGAAACAAATTATATTACAGACACCACACAAGTAAAAGACATTTCCTCCCCCACCCCAGGACCCCCCAGGACCAACACCCCAGTCCCGCTCCGCTGCTAGATAGTGGCCTTAACTTTCTCATGTCTGTATTGTTATCCCCTCGTATAGAAGAGAGGCATCTTCTAGTCCTGATGGAGGAGCTGCCATCTGCTAAGTTCACCGCAATTAACAATCTTTTTCTTCCTAATAGCCCGTCCACTCCTCGAGCGAGGCGCACTCACTAACCTTTGTTCCAATTACTAAAGCCCCATCTGGTCCGGCTCCTCACACGTTCTGCATGGACCTCAGCCCCCCCCCCCCACAACTTACAGAATGATATAGTAATGTGGTGGAAAGTATTTTTTTACTCAAGTACAATTGAACTTAACTTTTCAGCGTTACTGGTGAAGCATAAAGAAATAATAATAATAATAATAAATCAAATTTATATCGCGCCTTTCAAGAAACCCAAGGTCACTTCACATGTCAAGAGGGCAAGGGAAAAGGGGCCATAGGGGATAGGGGGGGGGGGTGAGGGGGCAGGTAGAGGGATAATGAAAATAACTACTTACAATTAATAATAATTTAATAGACAAACTTGAAACTTGAGAGGGATAATGAAACCTAAATCTAATCTAAACTAACTAGTGGAGAAAACCTTGGTGAAAAGGTGCATCTTGAGAGCTGTTTTGAAGGTGTGTCCAGGGTTGGGGCGTTGCGGATTCCAGGGGGGGGGAGAGTTCCAGAGGGTATAGGGGACGCCACGCAACCTGGTGCGAGGGATAGAGAGGAGACCCAGATCAGAGGATTGTAGGTTCTGGGATGGAGTGTGCTGGTGTAACCGGTCTCGTATTGCTCTGCGTTGTGTTTCAAATTCCGATTCGACCCCTGTTAAGGGACTGCCCTGAGTGGGAGTTGAACCCCGGTCTCCCGCACCGGGGCCGACATCACAAACCGCTGCGCCAAGAAAGGATATCCCCCCTAAGCGCTCAGTTTGGATGCCTCTGGGGAGTGAGTTTACTTGCAGTACCGCTTAACATCCACAGCCACCGAACTACTTGTACCACGTGACTGTGGATAGACCGCGGTACCTCCGTTACACTGGAAAGGAAATAAACAATGTTTGTCTGTTGGTCTGTTTTCCCCCAAAAATGTTTATGTGTTTGCGAGGGGGGGATCTATACAGCGATATATCACAATATTGTGACTAGTATGGTGATAATATCGTATCCTGGGGCCTGTGGTGATTCCCACATGATAGAGACATGGAATGTGCCAAATGGAATTGTACTGATGGTGGCACTATAATCAAAGGTTTACTATGCATTATATTCAGCACTGTTGTATGTACTGCTATCATACAGAGTATATGGGTAGAGCAGTTGGTAGGTATAAACTGAGTTCAGAGTGGTGCAATCTGGGTAACAGAGTTCATAGTGGTGCAGTCTGGGTAACAGAGTGGTGCAGTCTGGGTAACAGAGTTCAGAGTGGTGCAGTCTGGGTAACAGAGTGGTGCAGTCTGGGTAACAGAGTTCAGAGTGGTGCAGTCTGGGTAACAGAGTGGTGCAGTCTGGGTAACAGAGTTCAGAGTGGTGCAGTCTGGGTAACAGAGTTCTGAGTGGTGCAGTCTGGGTAACAGACTTCAGAGTCGTACAGTATACTTGTTTGTTTTCAGATTTAATTTGCCCTATTCTCCTCGAGGACATTTTGACATGTTCAATAGTTAGCTGAACAAACCTAAACTTCATAATTTCTCAACATCAATCTGTCAATTCTGTTCCAATTGGTTGTAAATGAGTGTTTTCGTTGTGTAAAATAAATCTATTATTTGACTTCCTGACACTGACTAGCTAAGGATTACAGCACGAGGGGTTTGGTGATGTTGGATGGACATTTTAATGCAGCCACATCGACAAACCCCAGACTCAACATTTATTTTTTATTTTATTTTTCATAATTTTTTGTATCTAAATGTTTTTCTTTAAATGTATTGAAATCACAGAACAAATGGATTGAATGCAATGTGAGATATCTTGAACTGACTTGAATCCTGATCCTCATTATCACCTCAAACTAAAAATGTTGTGAGACAAGGCCCTCTAGTGGACAAAATACATATAACATATTTAACACATAATGTATTACTATAGAGCAAATATTCATATAATGTACATTTCTAGGTACCATAGTAACAAAAACTAAAATCACAAAAAATTTGACACATCTAATTAATCACTCCTGAACTCTGTTGCCTCAAATCATACCTACCTACTGCTTTCACTGTCTACAACTGCCCTACACTGCAATCATAATCATCATAATAATCTTAACTACCCACCTCATAGTCTACCCACATACTCTGTATGATAGCATGTACAACAGTGCTGTATATATATACATTGTATATTTATATTTACAGCATATATATATATATATATTTATATCCACGTGTGTCTGTACATACCTCGGGAATTGAACCAGGAACCTTTCCGATTACCAGACGACAGCTCTACCTCCCGAGCCGCATCCTTTTAGCATCGCCTGTGAGCACTGCACTGTGCAGCAGGCACTGCTCTGTTTACGGTTTGATTCCGTTTTTAAATCGGCAGTCATGAAATGACACATAAAACTAAATGTGCTAAATAAATCATCATTGTTTTTTGCTGATGTGCCCCTTTAATTTATTCTACAATATAAAGTACATACAATGACGTAGAGGCCCATGCAGTGAATAGTTCTGGTGGTTTTCTTCTGACATATAACGTTACATCACATAATTTCCTGGCATGGAATGAATCCAATCATTGGTAATAATAAGGTTATAGGGACGTTGATTCATTGATTAGAGCAAGCATTGCCTCTGATATAGATCTGGCTGTGAGTGGAAACCCACCTGAGATAACTATGGGGGAATTCACATGTATTACATTACCTGACCTCTGTAAGATTGTCTCTGAGTGTAATTCCGCCACCTCCTGCCTCGATCCTATACCAACAGCATTTCTCAAGCGGGTGTTCGATAGTGTCTCAAATCATGTCCTTGAAATCATAAATATGTCGCTTCAAACAGGCACTTTTCCAGATGCATTTAAAACGGCTGTAGTAAAACCACTACTAAAGAAAACAAACTTAGATGTAAACTAACTAAAAAGCTATAGGCCAATATCGAACCTTCCATTTATCAGCAAGATATTAGAAAAGATAGTCTCAGTACAAATAAACTCCTTTCTCAAAGATAATAACATCATGGAGGAATTACAATCATGTTTCAGAACAAATCACAGCACTGAAACTTGTGAGGTTTTGTCCGCTGCTCACCAACTTTCTCTGTCTTCTTTAAGCCTACTGTTAGGAATTCCCTACTCACTCTCTCTAGCCCCCACCCTCTCGTTCTTTACTCTCGTTTACTCTCAGTGGCCACACCTGGACTATTATCAATTACCTCTCGCACCTGTGGTGGCAGGCTAATTAGTTCCCCTGTGGGCTTTAAATACCAGGGCTCTTCCCCTCGTTTCGGCGTGGGGTCGTGTTGTAAACATGCCGTATCATATTCTCAAACATCTAGACTCTTTCGGGAGGTCCTCTGTTCTGCCTATGCTGTATTGATTCTCCGGCGTAGAGATGTATGCTCCAGCCTTCGTCTGCTGTCGCCGTTGCCTGAGAGTGGAGACTGGGCTGCGCTCCCTAGACTTCCACGGGAGGCATCCCAGTGATCCACTTCGGACCCCCGCGCAGCTGTTCGTCCTGACGCACATCCAGACCAGCGCAGACGCGCATCTCCTAGACCTTCGAGCTTGGCACGCTCTCCCGACCAGCGCGCAGACGCGCATCTCCTAGACCTTCGAGCTTGGCACGCTCTCCAGTCACCAGCGCGCAACGCGCATCTGCAAGGGCTTGGCACGCTCTCCAGTCACCAGCGCGCAACGCGCATCTTCAAGGGCTTGGCACGCTCTCCAGTCTCCAACGCGCATTTTCCAAAGATCCTCGTGCTTGGCACACTCCTCCTCGCAGACGCACCCCGATGCGTCTCTCGGTTCCGACGCGCACACCAAGGTGTGGCGCGCCACTCTGTTCCTCGGCTCCGACAGCGGCTACCCGGTGGACGACACCCTCGCCACCGCCGCTGTTCCAGCACTCTGTTCCTCGGCTCCGACAGCGGCTACCCGGTGGACGACACCCTCGCCACCGCCGCTGTTCCAGCACTCTGTTCCTCGGCTCCGACAGCGGCTACCCGGTGGACGACACCCTCGCCACCGCCACTGTTCCAGCACTCTGTTCCTCGGCTCCGACAGCGGCTACCCGGTGGACGACACCCTCGCCACCGCCACTGTTCCAGCACTCTGTTCCTCGGCTCCGACAGCGGCTACCCGGTGGACGACACCCTCGCCACCGCCACTGTTCCAGCACTCTGTTCCTCGGCTCCGACAGCCAGCCACCCGGTGGCGATGCCCTCGCCCCGCTGCTGTCCCTGTACCATTACGCATACGCCTGGGTGAGTTTTGATTGTGATGTCACTCACCCAGCGTAATGCCTCTTGCCCCCGTTCCCGCTGCTGTTTCCTGTACCATTACGCATACGCCTGGGTGAGTTTTGATTGTGATGTCACTCACCCAGCGTAATGCCTCTTGCCCCCGTTCCCGCTGCTGTTTCCTGTACCATTACGCATACGCCTGGGTGAGTTTTGATTGTGATGTCACTCACCCAGCGTAATGCCTCTTGCCCCCGTCTCGCTGCTGTTCCTGTACCATTACGCATACGCCTGGGTGAGTTTTGATTGTGATGTCACTCACCCAGCGTATTGCCTCCTTTAGTTCTCACTTAGTTAGTAGTTTGGACATTTCATCTCCCACTCTGTTTTTGTTCTCACTTAGATAGTATTTTTGGACATTACATCTCCCCCTGTGTGTTTGTCACACGAAGATATTATTACTTTGTTACCTTGTTTATTTGGACTGTTCTGCATCTGCTCTGTTTGTTCCCTTTTGAATATTAACCCTCTCCTCTGTTCTGCAGAGCGGCCCAGATGTTTTCCCACCAGTCCCCAGTTCCTCCCTGTTCCCCAGCCCGCCTCCGCGGGCCTCAGTCCCCTCTGTTCCCTAGTTCTCCCCTTTCTAGTTCCACCTAGTTCCTGGTCCCAAGTTCTCCCCTTCTAGTTCCACCTAGTTCCTTGTCCCTAGTTCTCCTAGTCCCCAGTTCTCCTGTTCCCTAGCTCTCCTTGTCCCGACTTCTCCTAGTCTCTAGTTCCTCTGTTCCTTTAACCTTCCCCTAGTGTTCCTTTAACTTTCCCCTAGCGTTCATTAACCTTCCCTTAGTGTTCCCTTTTCCTGCCCGCCTCTTAAAGGCACCTAGTTTTTCCCCTCTTGTTATATTCCTGTATTTGTGTTCTCCCTTAAAGGGACAGTGCCCTTTTTCCCTGTCTCTCAATAAATATCTGTTTCTTGGCAAACCATCATACCTGTCTTGTGTTGTGCGATTGGGGTCGGTTACAAACCATAACAGTACGACCCCACCAAATCGACGACCCCAGCCAGCACAGACGGTGTATGTTGAGTTTGCCTTTTTTTTCTTGTTCCCTCTAGTTCCCCTCTAGCTCCCCTGTTAGCTCCCCTGTTAGCCCTGTTGGCTTCCCTGTTAGCCCAGTTTAGCTCCCCTGTTAGCCTGTTAGCTCCCCTGTTAGCCCTGTTGGCTTCCCTGTTAGCCCTGTTTGACCCCCCTGCAGCTTGTTAGGCCTCTACTACCAGCATGGCCCCTGTCTGCTAGCCTTGCCCCGGCTGCTAGCACAGCCTCTATGTTTATGCAGCCCTTGCTGCTGGCATAGGCCCTGTAGCTAGCCTTGCCCTGGCAGCTAACCCAGTCCCTCAGCAGAGCCCCAGTCTGCTAGCTTAGCCCCGGCTGCTAGCACAGCCTCTATGTTTTATGCAGCCCTTGCTGCTGGCATGGGCCCTGTAGCTAGCCATGCCAGGCAGCTAACCTAATTCCCTCTGCATGGCCCCGGTCTGCTAGCTTGGCCCCGGCTGTTAGCACAGCCTCTATGTTAATGCAGCCTTGCAGCTGGCATAGGCCCTGTAGCTAGCCAGGCCCAAGCAGCTAACCCGGTCCCTCTGCATGGCCTCCACTTTTTTGTGTAGTTTCCCCACTGCTAGGACTGCCCTTTCAGCTAGCAAGGTCAGTTTATCTCCCACTGCTAGGACTGCCCTTTCAGCTAGCAAGGTCAGTATTCCCACTGCTAGGACTGCCCTTTCAGCTAGCAAGGTCAGTATTCCCACTGCTAGGACTGCCCTTTCAGCTAGCAAGGTCAGTTTCCCCACTGCTAGGACTGCCCTTTCAGCTAGCATGGTCAGTTTATCCCCACTGCTAGGACTGCCCTTTCAGCTAGCAAGGTAAGTTTATCTCCCACTGCTAGGACTGCCCTTTCAGCTAGCAAGGTCAGTTTCTCTCCCACTGCTAGGACTGCCCCTTCAGCTAGCATGGTCAGTTTGCTCCCACTGCTAGGACTGCCTTTTCAGCTAGCAAGGTCAGTTTATCCCACTGCTAGGACTGCCCTTTCAGCTGGCAAGGTCAGTATTCCCACTGCTAGGACTGCCCTTTCAGCTAGCAAGGTCAGTTTATCTCACACAGCTAGGACTGTCCTTCCAGCTAGCTTGTTCTCTCATGCTGGTCCAGCCCTGTCTGCCAGCCTAGCTCCGGCAGCTAGCGCAGCCTCTATGTTAATGTAGCAGTACAGCTGGCATAGGCCCTGTAGCTATCAGTGCCTTGGCAGCTACCCTTTCCCCCTGCTAGCCTAGCTCGGCAGCTAGCGCAGCCTCTATGTTGATGTAGCAGTACAGCTAGCATAGGCCCTGTAGCTATCAGTGCCCTGGCAGCTACCCTTTCCCTCTGCTAGCCTAGCTCGGCAGCTTGCACAGCCTCTATGTTGATGTAGCAGTACAGCTAGCATAGGCCCTGTAGCTATCAGTGCCCTGGCAGCTAACTTTCCCTCTGCTAGCCCTTTCCCGGTGCTACCATGGTTACCCCTTAGCTACCCTGCTTGCCCCTCAGTTCCTCTAAACCAGTTCTCTAGACCGGTTCTCTAGGCCAGTTCTCTTGGCCAGTTCTCTAGGCCAGTTCTCTAGACCAGTTCCTCTAGACTAGTTCTCTGGACCCAGTTCCTCCTGACCCGGTTCCTCTAGGCCCGGTTTCCTCTAGGCCAGTTCCTCCAGTTACCCCTCGGCGACCCTGTTTCTTTTGCTAGCCCCACTCTTGTGGTGGCTTCCCCTGCTGGCTTGGCCAGTACCTTTTGTTTTTGTCTTGTTTTGCCCCCTGCCACTCTGTCTGTATTTGTTTTGGGTCGCCAGGTGGCTCCCGTTGAGGGGGGGGTACTGTGAGGTTTTGTCCGCTGCTCACCAACTTTCTCTGTCTTCTTTAAGCCTACTGTTAGGAATTCCCTACTCACTCTCTCTAGCCCCCACCCTCTCGTTCTTTACTCTCGTTTACTCTCAGTGGCCACACCTGGACTATTATCAATTACCTCTCGCACCTGTGGTGGCAGGCTAATTAGTTCCCCTGTGGGCTTTAAATACCAGGGCTCTTCCCCTCGTTTCGGCGTGGGGTCGTGTTGTAAACATGCCGTATCATATTCTCAAACATCTAGACTCTTTCGGGAGGTCCTCTGTTCTGCCTATGCTGTATTGATTCTCCGGCGTAGAGATGTATGCTCCAGCCTTCGTCTGCTGTCGCCGTTGCCTGAGAGTGGAGACTGGGCTGCGCTCCCTAGACTTCCACGGGAGGCATCCCAGTGATCCACTTCGGACCCCCGCGCAGCTGTTCGTCCTGACGCACATCCAGACCAGCGCAGACGTGCATCTCCTAGACCTTCGAGCTTGGCACGCTCTCCCGACCAGCGCGCAGACGCGCATCTCCTAGACCTTCGAGCTTGGCACGCTCTCCAGTCACCAGCGCGCAACGCGCATCTGCAAGGGCTTGGCACGCTCTCCAGTCACCAGCGCGCAACGCGCATCTTCAAGGGCTTGGCACGCTCTCCAGTCTCCAACGCGCATTTTCCAAAGATCCTCGTGCTTGGCACACTCCTCCTCGCAGACGCACCCCGATGCGTCTCTCGGTTCCGACGCGCACACCAAGGTGTGGCGCGCCACTCTGTTCCTCGGCTCCGACAGCGGCTACCCGGTGGACGACACCCTCGCCACCGCCGCTGTTCCAGCACTCTGTTCCTCGGCTCCGACAGCGGCTACCCGGTGGACGACACCCTCGCCACCGCCGCTGTTCCAGCACTCTGTTCCTCGGCTCCGACAGCGGCTACCCGGTGGACGACACCCTCGCCACCGCCACTGTTCCAGCACTCTGTTCCTCGGCTCCGACAGCGGCTACCCGGTGGACGACACCCTCGCCACCGCCACTGTTCCAGCACTCTGTTCCTCGGCTCCGACAGCGGCTACCCGGTGGACGACACCCTCGCCACCGCCACTGTTCCAGCACTCTGTTCCTCGGCTCCGACAGCCAGCCACCCGGTGGCGATGCCCTCGCCCCGCTGCTGTCCCTGTACCATTACGCATACGCCTGGGTGAGTTTTGATTGTGATGTCACTCACCCAGCGTAATGCCTCTTGCCCCCGTTCCCGCTGCTGTTTCCTGTACCATTACGCATACGCCTGGGTGAGTTTTGATTGTGATGTCACTCACCCAGCGTAATGCCTCTTGCCCCCGTTCCCGCTGCTGTTTCCTGTACCATTACGCATACGCCTGGGTGAGTTTTGATTGTGATGTCACTCACCCAGCGTAATGCCTCTTGCCCCCGTCTCGCTGCTGTTCCTGTACCATTACGCATACGCCTGGGTGAGTTTTGATTGTGATGTCACTCACCCAGCGTATTGCCTCCTTTAGTTCTCACTTAGTTAGTAGTTTGGACATTTCATCTCCCACTCTGTTTTTGTTCTCACTTAGATAGTATTTTTGGACATTACATCTCCCCCTGTGTGTTTGTCACACGAAGATATTATTACTTTGTTACCTTGTTTATTTGGACTGTTCTGCATCTGCTCTGTTTGTTCCCTTTTGAATATTAACCCTCTCCTCTGTTCTGCAGAGCGGCCCAGATGTTTTCCCACCAGTCCCCAGTTCCTCCCTGTTCCCCAGCCCGCCTCCGCGGGCCTCAGTCCCCTCTGTTCCCTAGTTCTCCCCTTTCTAGTTCCACCTAGTTCCTGGTCCCAAGTTCTCCCCTTCTAGTTCCACCTAGTTCCTTGTCCCTAGTTCTCCTAGTCCCCAGTTCTCCTGTTCCCTAGCTCTCCTTGTCCCGACTTCTCCTAGTCTCTAGTTCCTCTGTTCCTTTAACCTTCCCCTAGTGTTCCTTTAACTTTCCCCTAGCGTTCATTAACCTTCCCTTAGTGTTCCCTTTTCCTGCCCGCCTCTTAAAGGCACCTAGTTTTTCCCCTCTTGTTATATTCCTGTATTTGTGTTCTCCCTTAAAGGGACAGTGCCCTTTTTCCCTGTCTCTCAATAAATATCTGTTTCTTGGCAAACCATCATACCTGTCTTGTGTTGTGCGATTGGGGTCGGTTACAAACCATAACAAAACTGCCCTTACTAAAATAGTTAGCGACCTCAGGCTAAACTCCGATGCTGGCAAAGTCTCAATTCTTGTCCTATTGGACCTTAGTGCAGCGTTCGATACGATTGACCATAATATCCTGATCAGTCGTCTTGAAAGACTGGTTGGCTTTTCCGATCATGTACTAAATTGGCTCATAACATACATTAAGGGGAGAAGGTTCTATGTTAAGCTTGGAGACAATGTATCCGAGGAACATGACAGCAGCTTTGGAGTTGCACAAGGAAGCTGCCTTGGTCCATTACTCTTCCTATATATGCTGCCCCTCGGGGACATCATTCGAGACCACAATGTATGCTTCCATAGTTATGCTGATGATACACAACTATATATCTCCGCAGAACCAAATAACACTACAGCCATACAGTCCATTACAAATGGTCTGTTAGCAATAAACAAGTGGATGAACAATAACTTCCTAAAATTAAACGAAAGCAAGACCGAAATCCTATTGATCGGCCCAAAAGCGAAAAGGGAAGTGCTGTGTGAAAACCTGGGGAGTCTGTCATCCTATGTAAAGACTGAAGTTACAAGCCTAGGTGTCATCTTGGACTCAGACCTGACCTTTAAGTCTCATATAAATAAGGCCATGAAAACCACCTAAGAAACATAGCGAAAGTAAGACCTTTCGTAAATAAAAAGGATGCAGAGACACTGATTCATGCTTTTGTATCAAGTCGGCTTGACTATTGTAATGCACTGTTCACTGGTCTTCCCAAAGCAACCATTGGGAAGCTTCAGCTTATCCAAAACTCTGCAGCTCGATTACTAACTCATACAAGGAGAAGAGAACATATCACTCCAGTCCTAGCCACTCTGCACTGGCTTCCAATAACTCATAGAATTGATTTTAAGGTCCTTTTCCTAACATATAAAGCTCTTAATGAGCAAGGCCCAAAATACATAGCAAATTCCCTAGTTAGTTATCTGCCCTCAAGAACGCTACGGTCATCCACTACAGGTTTACTAGACACACCCAGAAACCAAAAGAGGATAGGAAGTATGGCATTTGCCAACTATGCCCCAAAACTATGGAACACACTACCAACACACATCAGAAACGCCAGCTCCATACACATTTTTAAAGGAAAATTAAAAACGTACCTATACAGTCTAGCTTACAAATAGTTATGGCTTGGAAAAACCTGATGGATCCATGAGGCTAGGATAAGCCTTGTGGACCCAACTCTTTAGATGAAGGAACGGGTACATACGCACACAATACACGACCACTGATGGATCCGTAAGGCTTGGATAAGCCTTATGGACCCAACTCTTTAGATGAGGGAACGGGTACATACGCACACAATACGCGACCACTGATGGATCCATGGGGCTTGGATAAGTCTTATGGACCCAACTCTGACCACTAATAAAAACGTAACTACACTAGCGTTATAAGAGCTACCTACCATACAAGTGCATTGGTTTAGTGCATTTCCTACTTCCGGTTGCTACTGAGCGGACATGTTTGTGCGGACCTGTTCTCCCAAACTGGTAAGCAAATGACTGTTTTCATGTTTTCATTTTTAAGTTATTTTCATTTTTACGTTATTATTATTATTATTATTATTATTATTATTATTATTATTATTATTATTATTATTATTATTATTATTATTATTATTATTATTATTTTTTTTTTTTTTTTTTTTTTTTTTTTTTTAACATTGATCTTAACTGATCACTGTGACTTTATTGCTTTTATCGTTATATATGCCTATGTTTGTGTACAGCACTTTGAGCTACATGACATGTATGAAAGGTGCTTTATAAATACTTACTTACTTACTTACTTACTTACTTACTTACTTACTTACTTACTTACTTACTTACTTACTTACTTACTTACTTACTTACGTCACATAATCACATTATATCATCACATCATGCATTTATGTCTTCCTGACAAGCTGAGTCGACAGACACACACAGCCGTGAACAGATGTGGCAGCCAGACGCATAGATATATTGCCAGACGTACGTGGACCGAACGGACCAAGCCGGACTAGATATAACGTGTGCTTCTGCACGCTACACCCATCACTTTCACCACCCATCATTACCACACTCTGACTAGGAGTGTTGGGCCAAATGATAGGCTGCCTGAAAGTCCCGCTTTCTAGACTGCATGAAGAAGGAGCTCACGCTGCTGGAGAGACTGGAGAGTGTTTATGCTCCTTTTCTTTTCATCCTACAGGTCTGCTGTCATTTTGAACACAGATCCCCGGATCACAGATGCTGCCCAGAGCAAGGCCCAAACGTGCCCCCCCCCCCCCCCCCCCCCCCTACCCGGCCCTCCACCTTTTCCACCCTCCAGAGTTATTACAATATTCCATTTGGTCTCTCTTTAGGCAATTTGATTATATTTGAGTACGGAATATTCTCAAACTAATCAATACTTATTTCTTATATTTCTAAGTTATCATGGTACTATCATGGTACTCTCTATCATGGTACTATCATGGTACCGTCTATCATGGTACTATCATGGTACTATCATGGTACTGTCTATCATGGTACTGTCTATCATGGTACTCTCTATCATGGCACTCCCTATCATGGCACTCTCTATCATGGCACTCTCTATCATGGTACCCTCTATCATGGTACCCTCTATCATGGTACCCTCTATCATGGCACTCTCTATCATGGCACTCTCTATCATGGCACTCTCTATCATGGTACCCTCTATCATGGTACCCTCTATCATGGCACCGTCTATCATGGCACCATCTATCATGGCACTCTCTATCATGGCACTCTCTATCATGGTACCCTCTATCATGGTACCATCTATCATGGTACCATCTATCATGGCACTCTATCATGGCACTCTCTATCATGGTACCCTCTATCATGGTACCCTCTATCATGGTACCATCTATCATGGCACTCTATCATGGCACTCTCTATCATGGCACTGTCTATCATGGTACCCTCTATCATGGTACCCTCTATCATGGTACCCTCTATCATGGTACCCTCTATCATGGCACTCTCTATCATGGCACTCTCTATCATGGTACCCTCTATCATGGTACCCTCTATCATGGTACCCTCTATCATGGTACCCTCTATCATGGTACTCTCTATCATGGTACCCTCTATCATGGTACCCTCTATCATGGTACCCTCTATCATGGTACCCTCTATCATGGTACTCTCTATCATGGTACCCTCTATCATGTTACTATAGTTTACTATTATGCACTTTGCTACTAAGTAATCTACCTTGCCTATATTACTACACATACTATGCTAATTACGTCTATATGAATATGCACTCAAGACTGTAGCACTCAAGTTCAACACTGTTTGACAAACAATGTTACTGACCCTTAGCTGCCAGAGTTGTGCCCTTTCTGCTGACTTGTTGTACAGAACTTTTAAGTGGCTTTGGATAAAAGCGTTCAGCTAAATGACTAAATGTAAACGTAAATGTCACGTCCAAATATTATTTTTGCCCTAGGTCCTCCATGTCAGAAAGTTTGGGAAGCCCTGCTTTAGCTACCATTTATCATCACAAACCATGAAAGTCCACATACAGTAGATAGACAATGACATACGCACTAATTGAAATAGTAAACTAAACTTGGTACAGCGCCACCTGGCGCCATTTGACCTCCTTCTCCCTCACCGCCCCACCCGATCCCTCCGGTCCTCTTCCACTGCTTCCCTTACCGTCCCGTGCTGCACCCCGACTCTGGAACACCCTCCCTCAGACCATCAGAGACTCTCCCTCCCTCACTCTCCACCTTCAAATCCCGCCTCAAAACCTACCTGTTCTCCCAAGCATTCAATGTTCCCCACCCTCCTCCAACCTATTGATTGATTGATTGATTGAAAACTTTATTAACAGATTGCAGAATGGGTACAGTACAGTACAGCTCAATACATACAATTGTTAAGGGGATGCAGACCAGAGAAAGACTTTCGTCTTGTTTACATCAGGGTCCCCCATTTTCAATTCATCGTAACATATATGACATACATGACATACAGATAGACAGTACTGCTACATCTATACATGTATGACATACCAGATCTACAAATATACAGTACTGTTTGTGATAGGAGTGGGGGGAGGTTGGGTATGAGGGGTGGGTGGGGGACACTGTACAACTGTACAAACAAAACTGTACATTGGAATATTGACAAGACCATACTTGGTAATTTACTGTACATTGGAGGGGGTTGGGTTTGGACATTTACAGGGGCCAGTTTCGAATTGCAGTTTCCCGTAGGTGTTTTTTGAGAGTGTTTTTGAAAGTGGGTAGTGATTCACATTCCTTTACAGCTTTGGGTAGGGCGTTCCACATTGATGTGGCATAATTGCGAAACGTGTTTAGTCCCTTGTTTGAGCCGAATCTGGGTTTAACATGATTTGTGGAGCTCCCTCTGGTGTTGTGATCGTGGTATTCACTGACCTTTGGGAAGTATTTTGACATGTACATGGGTACCTTGGTCGTGTAGTGTATCTTGTAGACCAGGCCCATTGCAAGTTGCTGTACTCTGTCGTCTACTCTAAGCCATCCTAGGTTGACAAAGTGGGCAGGGGTGAGGTGGGTTCTAGGAGTAAGGTCAAGCAGTAGTCTGACCAGTTTGTTTTGAGATGTTTGTAATTTTGTTTTTAGTGCCTTTGAGGTGCTTTGGTACCATGAGGTGCAAGCATAGTTGTTACAAAGGATCAGATTAAACCGAATATATATATTTATTTATTGATATATATTGCATAGTATTTGTATATCGTTTGATATCCCCTGTATATTCCTTGTACATATACACGGAATATCCCTTTAGCCCAGACCATAATATTTCATTCTCCTATTGGACAGCGGTCCACCGGCGCCAGGGACCGGCCTCCGGAGTCAGGTTCAAAGTCACCGTCAAGACGTGTCTGGACATGCCCGGCCTTGCCCAGGGATACGCGACAGAAATGAGATTGGTACTAGTTTGTTCACCGTGCGTATAAATACGGCGCAGGTGAATATAGAAGCCCCTTCTTAGCCTTAGTATGTTACCAATAAGTTGAAGCCTCACCCACGATACAACGTGCGGTGAAGTATGGCCTGTTTGGCCCCAGAATAGAGCATTGAGACCGCGTGCGAATTAATAACTGAATTGTCAGAGTTTGGCGCTATACCGTCGAGTGCGACATATTTCTATTAAGTCATTAATAGTCTATTTGTGTATAGTGTATCGTGCGGTTAAAGTTCTACAGTGACCAGCATCTCCAACGCTTCCTCGTATTAGCTAGAGTTCTTATCCAGGCTGGGCTGACCACATGGCGCTTTCACCCGAGGAGACCTAGACGAGAACCGTATGGACATGTACACTGGATTAATCTACCCGACGACTACATAGCCCTTTGCGGCTGGAATATATTTGCTTTGGTCCTGTGATTTATGGAGCGGATAATCGCCGACGCCTGCACGTGTTGGATTTACCCCGCGAGGAGTCAAGTCGAGTCGGCGCCTCAGAGAGCCTGAGGCCGACTAGCTTTCTTCACTGTGGAGCTACAGTCCACGGAGAACAGCTGTATTCGTCTGTGGATCAAGAGGCTACTGCACCGGCTCCTGTACCTGGAGTCTCCTTAGTCATCGTTGACCAGACGTTCTACTACCGACAGATCTTCTACCCATGCTGGCTTACAACCAGGGGGACCCTTCCATTATCTCCCGCTATATTACTAGTGTACCATAGATATAATTCCCTAAGATTCAGGTTGTATAATTACCTCCTGCGTAACCAGAGAATGGACATTCATTATTGATTTGCCTACGCATATGCCTTTGCCTTACAAGTGCATTCAAAGAATAATGTAAAGTATCCTATGTACCTTTTGCTCCATTAAATACTTGATTATACCTTTGTTTGGAACCGATTTCATTGTGGGAAGTGTTCATCATATTCATATATCGTGTACTGTATGGCCAGTAATTAAAGTACATAAAGCGGTAGTGGTTTAATGATACCATACTTATCAATACAGTCAGGGAATTGTACCCCTCAGTTACAATTGGTCCTTCGAGCCGGATGGTAACTAGTGTAATATTAATATAGCGGTATTAATATTGACATGGCCTATGATGAACACTCCACAAAACGGTTCTCCTAAAGTAGATCGCCCGCAGCGTAGACGGCAGACACCTCAGTACTTAGAGGATTACGTTGCCAATATACTACCTAGCCTTCTACAGACGGTAAACGCGGAAAAAGTAGATAGTAAAATTATGTCCGACCCTATCGCCCAGGCTACCCCGCCAATAGAGGCCCTAGTGGGTTCTAACGTAACTGACCAAGCTCACGGTAGGGACCAGGAGGGACCTGACACGACTTTACCCCCCGCCAAGACCGAAGAAGTAGTCCCCGGAGAGCTCCAGGATAAAGACAGCTCTCCAGGGATGGAACTCTACCCGCTACAAGAAGAGGAGAGCACCCCGGAGATGGATCTCCAGGACTCGCCACAGGAGAACAGATCTCCAACGAGTACTGCCAGGAGCGGATCACCTCAACCAGCGTCTTCCCCCAGCGAGGCGGACAAGATGCTGGCACAGGCATTCCTCGCCAGCCTAGCAGCCTCAACAGAGCGCGATCGACTCCAAGCACAGACGCTTAGTGAGCGCGAACATTCTTCCATGGAAAGAGAACGCCTTCAAGCGCAGCAACGGAGCGACGAAGATCGTATACGTCTAGAGATTAGACGCCTTCAGGCGGAAGAGAATATGGTAAGAGACCGGGCCGAAGCAGAGCGCGCCGCCGCCGAAGCCCAGCGCGAAGAGAAGCGGAGCGCGACCTCGCTCTCACCAAGCGCGAAGCCGAGCGCGACCGATTACAAGCGCAGATAATGGAGCAGCTGATCGCCAGGGCGACACCCCCTCCCTCCGCACGGGGTTCCAGGGCCTCGTCAAGACACGGGTCAAGGGCACCCTCCCCTACCCGATCAAGTGACCCTGAGCCCGACCACCAGAGAGAGCCTATACCCCCCTCCGAACTCCTTCCCCGACCGGTCCACGCGAGGACCAGCTACAAGGAAGAAACGGTCTACACCGCGGAGAGGCTAAATAGACGACTACAGGATCTAGAGGACCTGCCAGAGCAAGAAGAAGAGGGAGAGGAGGAGAGTCAAGCCCGACAGCAGCACAGAACTCCACAGGACCAGGAGGTCCAGTACAGCCCAGGCTCTACCCCCGCGGCTCTGCGCTACAGACCCCAGACTCAATTCACGGGTGAGCTTGACGCACGACCAGCCCCGAGGAATAGCACCTGGATACGCGGGCCATGGTACCCAGCAGGTACCAGCCCACCAAGAGGCGTAAGAGGAGACTCGCCTAGGAGGCCTCTCTTCCAACGCTCACCGATGTGCCAGCCATCCATGGCATCATACATTGGCACACCGACGTTTCCGGACTTCACCCACGAGAACAGAGCACAGTACACCGAGCTACGAATGTGCTTAGAGACAATGATGTCCGATGTAGCTGACGAACCGTACAAGTATGCTATCCTACTGAAGCACCTCAAGGTGCCCCGAGCGCACAATATAGCGCTGGCCTATGCCACCTCTACTACCCCATACACAGCGGCTCTAGCAGCACTCGACCAAAGATATGGACGCATATGGGACTACGTAATACAAGAGATAAGGCATATTGACCGCCTACCCCCAGCCACAGACAATCGCTCACTAGATGACCTGTCTATCAAGGTACAATCCCTGGTAGGGATGCTGGGGGCGCAAAGAGAAAAGGGTATGCACGAACTGTACGCAAACTCTAATGTCGAGAGGATTTTAGAGAAGCTTCCGCCCGCCCGACAAGAGCGCTTCAGGCGGCAAAGAGACCACCGTGATCCTAACGGTCCCGAGCCATCCCTCCTAGACCTAGCCGACTTCCTGGCGAGAGAAGTCAACAGCCTACGGTTGGATACGTTCATGCGGAGCACCCCAAGCTCCAGAGAGGGACCTAGGAGAGCAAACGATGGCCGAAGATTGGTGACCGTCATGCACCAATCAGAACCAGTACCGAGCAGCAAGAACCACAGTACCCCCTCGATGAAAGAGAAGTGGAAGATGGTGTGCCCGTACTGCGAAAAGGAACACTGGTTGTCACAATGTGACACGTTCAAGAAGATGACCGCCGACGAGGTGGGTCAATGGATAAAGTCCAACCGACGCTGTTACCGATGTGCGCGCAGTCACATGGCAGCCGACTGCCGCTTAAAGAAGAGGTGTAGTCGGTGTGACGGAGCCCACCTAGATGTCCTACACGACAGTAACAGAAGAAAGCCTGCACCCTCAAGCAGCACAAAGGCAAGTGTTATGTACATTGACCCCGCCAGCAGCGGGGGCGCCCGGGTGCTCTTAAAGGTGGTCCGCGTAACACTGAGTTACCAAGACAAGGTCATGGACACTTACGCCGTCCTTGACGACGGGTCAGAGAAGACCCTTCTCCTCGCATCCGCTGCGGCCCAGCTGGGGCTGCGGGGGAGCGAAAACCAGATGACGATTCGGACAATAAGAAGAGATCTAAAGACGATAAAGGGCGAGAATGTCTCCTTCACTATCGCAGTAAGCGGGCAGCCAGAGAGACGGTATAGGATTACTAATGCTTTCACCAGCCAAGAAATAGGCCTGTCGCAGTACACCTACCCCATCGCCAAGCTGATGGATAAATATGTGCACCTGCGTCAACTACCTATCCCGCTCATAGACGGTGCCACCCCGACCCTGCTGATAGGCTCCGACCATGCAGACCTCATAGTCCCGATAGACCGGGTCCACACAGGGCCCAGAGGCTGTCCTGCAGCAGTCGAGACCCGCCTAGGATGGACATTACAAGGCCCCCTCGCTAAGTCTCTTAACCGAACAGCAGCCACTAACTGCCTCCACTCCAGAGTGACAGAAGAAGACACCACCCTCCTACAGCATGTCGAGAGGCTATGGACACTAGAGACAATGCCCTTTAAGAACGAAAAGAAAGACATTCGTTCCAAGGAAGACATTTACGCTATAGCCCTCCTCGAGCAAGGGACAAAGAGAGTCAAAGTCAACGGAGTGATGAGATACGCAACTCCACTCCTGAGGCGAGAGGGTATGCCCACCTTCCACGCCCCAAAAGAAGCGACGGAGCGGTATCTATTGAACACAGAGCGGCGCCTAGCCAGAGACCCCGCTCAAGAGACTGTGTACCGCGCTGAGATTAACAAGCTAATCACAGCGGGACACATAAAGAAAATTGACATTAAAGAGGCCGATCAGACGACCGAATCATGGTACGTGCCGCACCACAAAGTCCACCACAACGGCAAGGATCGTATTGTGTTCAACTGCAGCTACCAGATCGGATCACAAAATCTGAATAAAGAGCTCTTGCCCGGCCCAACACTCGGCCCCTCCCTACTAGGCGTGTTACTACGTTTCCGCCAGGACAAGGTGGCCATCAGCGGCGACATCAAAGGGATGTTCCTGCAGGTGAGACTAGTGGAGGAGGACAAGCCCCTGCTGCGGTTCCTATGGAGAGAGAGGATCGGGGATGAGCAACCAGCCATCTATCAATGGGAAGTCCTCCCTTTCGGAACCACATGCAGCCCATGCTGTGCTACGTTTGCACTGCAAAAACACGTCGCAGAGGACCCAGCAGCTGATGAAGAGGTCCGAAAAAGTGTAGAAAATAGTTTCTACGTGGACAACTGTCTGCAAAGCGTCTCGACGCCAGAAGAAGCCGAGGCCCTTCTACTCAAGCTCCGCGCCTCCCTGATCAAAGGCGGCTTTGATCTCAGGCAGTGGGCCAGCAGCGACCCGCAAGTATTGCGCAGCCTCTCCCCCGAGGACAAGGCAGCAAGCAGCGAGACCTGGATGGCGACCATCCCAGGAGAAGCCCAAGAAATGACATTAGGACTAGTCTGGCGCTTCAAAACAGACTCGCTCCATTATAAACACACACCCCTGACCAAGGGGCAGGGAAGGTCGACTGCACTACCGACTACCAGACGGAGTGTATACAGAACACTCGCCAGACAATATGACCCGTTGGGATGTATTCTACCTTACACCACCAGGGCAAAGATGATTGTAAGAGCGTTATGGGACAAGGACCAGGGCTGGGACGACCCCATACCCGAACACCTTGCATCCACATGGAGAGAGTGGGAGACGGAACTCAGCTCACTCCCAGGTGTCAACATACGCCGCAGCTACTTCCCACCCACAGTGAGGCGGGAGACGTGCCAGATGGACCTGCACGTCTTCAGCGACGCCTCCGAAGTAGCCTACGGTTCGGTGGCCTACTTGCGTGCCCGAGAGGAGGGAGGAGAAATACATACTGCCTTCATCCTGGCCCGCTCAAGAATAGCCCCACGAAAGCAACAATCTATCCCGCGTCTAGAGCTTTGCGCAGCCCTAGCAGGAGCGCAACTCGCCACGTTAATCCAACGTGAACTCACCATTCCGGTGCAAAGAACAATCTTGTGGTCAGACTCCACGACAGTACTCACATGGATCCGGTCTGATTCGTGCAGATACAAGGTCTTCGTGGGAGTCAGAGTCACAGAGATTCAAGATTTAACAGAAGTAGCAAGCTGGAGGTATGTGGACACAAAACACAACCCAGCTGACGTCATCACCCGGGGAATGTCCCTGGATGACCTCACCCGTCACAACCTATACAGTGACGGGCCAGAGTTCCTCAAGCTCCCGGAAGAAGAGTGGCCTACACCCACCCCACGGGAAGCGAGTAAAGAGGAGGCAGAAAACAAGAAATCTATGTTCTGTGGATTGAACACACTCGTCTCCACAGACCCCGACATAGACGATTGCCTCACCCTAGAGAGTGCGCAGCTAAAGACATTCCTGTGGCACCACCCAGAGGTTCAGCTCACTACTGACATTACTGCAGCTGACTACGAAGAAGCAGAACTTCTTCTACTACAACGAGCCCAGAGAGACTCGTTCCCCGATGAGCTAGACTGTCTACAGGGAGCAAAGCCCGTCCCATCAGACAGCAGACTGCTCCACCTAGCCCCCGAGAGCGACGCCCGTGGTCTCATCAGAGTGGGTGGTCGTCTGCGGAGAGCTCCAGACTTACCGGATGACGTCAAGTACCCGATAGTCTTAAACAGCCGACACAAGGTCACAGAGCTGATCATAAAGAAATACGACGAGGATGTGCATCACGCCGGGGCAGAGAGAGTCTTCGCGGAGATCAGACGTCGTTATTGGATACTGCAAGGGAGAGAAGCAGTGCGGCGCTTCCAGCGAACCTGTCTAGACTGTCGTAAGTGGCGAGCGCAGCCCAGTATACCCCGGATGGCTGACCTACCTCCCTGTCGCCTCCGACTCGGCGACAAGCCTTTTCACTCCACCGGTATGGACTGTTTCGGCCCGCTGTATATAAAGAAAGGAAGAGGAACCGAGAAGCGGTGGGGTATTGTATTCAAATGCATGACCACCCGAGCGATGCATATAGAACTCCTTCCAACCATGAGCACAGACTCATTCCTTATGGCCTTCCGAAGATTCACATCGCGGAAAGGTAAACCGTCTATATTATTGTCTGATCACGGGACAAACTTCAAAGGCGGAGAAAGAGAGCTGAGAGAGAGCTTCCAAGCTATGGGCCCAGAACTTAAGACCCACCTCGCTCCATACCAGATTGACTTCCAGTTTAATCCCCCGAACGCACCTCACTTCGGTGGAACTTGGGAACGAGAAGTACGTTCAATAAAGACAGCCCTGTACGCCGTGCTTGGGGCCCAGACCGTGGCGGAAGAAGTCCTAATGACAGTCCTCATGGAGATCGAGGGAGTATTGAACTCAAAGCCCCTCGGTTACGTCTCAAGTGATGTAGCAGATGTCGACCCAGTCACCCCCAACACACTCTTGATGGGGCGGCTGGACCCCGCGCTACCACAGACAATGTACAGGCCTGAAGAAGCGAACGGCCGAAGAATGTGGAGGTACAGTCAAGTATTGGCTGACAAGTTTTGGAACAGCTTCCTACTCCACTATCTACCGTCTCTACAGACCCGCCAGAAATGGGTGAAAGAGAGAGACAATTTGACAGAAGGAACAGTCGTCATGATTATCGACCAGTCAATACCCCGAGCTATGTGGCCGGCTGGCCGCGTAAGCAAAGTGATCACCGGTGCCGACGGAAAGGTCCGAGCAGCCGAAGTGCTCGTCCAAGGGCGGATCTACACCCGACCCGTGGCGAGGCTAATAGAACTGCCAAGGCTCCCCGATACTATCGATGACGACCATGACCCCATGACTTTGTGAACTGACCGACCCCTCACAACAGACATTGAGTAGTGGACAGTGCGGTTAATCTGTCTCTGCTTAGCTAATTAGGTGGGACTAATTAGGGGGCGGCTGTTACAAAGGATCAGATTAAACCGAATATATATATTTATTTATTGATATATATTGCATAGTATTTGTATATCGTTTGATATCCCCTGTATATTCCTTGTACATATACACGGAATATCCCTTTAGCCCAGACCATAATATTTCATTCTCCTATTGGACAGCGGTCCACCGGCGCCAGGGACCGGCCTCCGGAGTCAGGTTCAAAGTCACCGTCAAGACGTGTCTGGACATGCCCGGCCTTGCCCAGGGATACGCGACAGAAATGAGATTGGTACTAGTTTGTTCACCGTGCGTATAAATACGGCGCAGGTGAATATAGAAGCCCCTTCTTAGCCTTAGTATGTTACCAATAAGTTGAAGCCTCACCCACGATACAACGTGCGGTGAAGTATGGCCTGTTTGGCCCCAGAATAGAGCATCGAGACCGCGTGCGAATTAATAACTGAATTGTCAGAGTTTGGCGCTATACCGTCGAGTGCGACATATTTCTATTAAGTCATTAATAGTCTATTTGTGTATAGTGTATCGTGCGGTTAAAGTTCTACAGTGACCAGCATCTCCAACGCTTCCTCGTATTAGCTAGAGTTCTTATCCAGGCTGGGCTGACCACATGGCGCTTTCACCCGAGGAGACCTAGACGAGAACCGTATGGACATGTACACTGGATTAATCTACCCGACGACTACATAGCCCTTTGCGGCTGGAATATATTTGCTTTGGTCCTGTGATTTATGGAGCGGATAATCGCCGACGCCTGCATGTGTTGGATTTACCCCGCGAGGAGTCAAGTCGAGTCGGCGCCTCAGAGAGCCTGAGGCCGACTAGCTTTCTTCACTGTGGAGCTACAGTCCACGGAGAACAGCTGTATTCGTCTGTGGATCAAGAGGCTACTGCACCGGCTCCTGTACCTGGAGTCTCCTTAGTCATCGTTGACCAGACGTTCTACTACCGACAGATCTTCTACCCCTGCTGGCTTACAACCAGGGGGACCCTTCCATTATCTCCCGCTATATTACTAGTGTACCATAGATATAATTCCCTAAGATTCAGGTTGTATAATTACCTCCTGCGTAACCAGAGAATGGACATTCATTATTGATTTGCCTACGCATATGCCTTTGCCTTACAAGTGCATTCAAAGAATAATGTAAAGTATCCTATGTACCTTTTGCTCCATTAAATACTTGATTATACCTTTGTTTGGAACCGATTTCATTGTGGGAAGTGTTCATCATATTCATATATCGTGTACTGTATGGCCAGTAATTAAAGTACATAAAGCGGTAGTGGTTTAATGATACCATACTTATCAATACAGTCAGGGAATTGTACCCCTCAGTTACAATAGTCGTAGTACCCCTGAATGAGTGCTCCTGCCAGAGTCTTCAGGGTATTCTTGTTTACCAGAGAGGAGATCCGGTACAAGAATCGAGTTCGTTGGTTGACTTTTTTTATTACATTGGATGCCATTTTGTCACAGAAAAGATTTGCCTCTAGGATGGAACCCAGGTAGGTAATATCTTCTTTCCTTGTGACAATATTGTCACCCACTGTAACTGAGAAGCCGTCGGTCTTGCTGAGTTTGTTATTTGAACCGAAGAGAATGGACTCTGTTTTGCCCATGTGTAATGATAGTTTGTTATCAGCGAGCCATATGCAGATTTTGCCTAGTTCTGAGCTGAGGGTTTTTTCAACCTGTAACTTGTTCTTGTCAGAGACCAGCAGGGCTGAGTCGTCCGCAAACAGGAACAAGTTGCAGTCACAAGCTGACGACATGTCATTTGCATAAATTAGGAACAGTAGCGGACCTAGTATGCTTCCTTGTGGAACACCACAGCTTACTGTGAGGGGGGGGGATAGGGTACCGTTTACCTCCACCATCTGCTCTCTCCCCTCCAGGTAGGATTGCATCCAGCTCACTGATAGACTATCAAAACCAATTGCTTTTAGCTTGTCAATCAGAATGGTGTGATTGACAGTGTCGAAGGCCTTTTGTAGGTCCAGCATGACCATGCCGCAGTATGTGCCCGCGTCCACCTCTTGTTTGATGTGGTCGTTTAAATAGAGAAGGCATGTGTCAGTGGAGTGGGATGTTCTGAAGCCAGATTGGAATTCGTAGATTAGATTTTTTTCCGCAAGGTATTTTTCGACCTGTTCGTATACAATTTTTTCCATGACTTTCGAGATGGAGGTAAGGATAGAAACAGGGCGGTAGTTGCCTGGGTCTAATTTACTGCCTTTTTTGTGCAGAGGGGTCACTCTCGCAATTTTGAAGTCCTTGGGGACGTGTCCCTGTTTTATGGAGAGGTTTATTATGTGTGTGATGACTGGGGTGATGGCGGCTGCTGAGTCTCTGAGGAATTTGGAGGGGATGTTGTCATGGCCAGTGGCCTTGTTAGGTTGGAGGGCGCTCAGTTTTTTGAGTACCTCATCTGTTGTTACCATTTCCAGTTTGAAGTCGTCTTTGTGGACCCCTAGGTTCTTGTAGTATGCTACTATGTGTTCTACCCCATAATGCCCTGAGTGGGAGGGTAGTTTGTTTACCAGTGTTGTGGCTATGTTTGTGAAGAAACTATTTAAGTAATTGGCTACATCCAGCTTTTCTGTGATGAGCGTGTTGTCCGTCTTTATGTTTATGTTTGAGAATCTGGTTTTAAGTTTTTTACTGCAGCCTAGTTGGTTATTGAGTAATTTCCAAAGTTCACGTGGTTTGTTTTTGTTTTCCTCGGTTTTGTCATTGATGACATTTTTTTTTGCTGTTTTGATCATGGAGTTTACATCATTTCTTAGTCTGTTTCTTTCCAGTTTGAGTTCAGTCACGTGGGCTTGGAGTTCACTGCTCGTGCTTGTGGTAAGCTTTGACTGACTTTTACGAAACTCAGAGCATTTTTTGTCTCTGGTTTTCATAGCGGTCAGTATTTCAGCGTGCATCCACGGCTCCACGCGATTTTTTACCCTGGTGGTTCTTAGGGGGGCCATGTTGTCACCCCCTTTTCCCCTGCCCTACCTTCTCTCCTCTCCTGCACCCCCCCCTGGCTTCCCTTACTTACTTCCTAGGCTGGTAAAGATATGCCTCCTAAAGTGTGTAAACGGAAGTACAGGAAGTGCCGGCTACAGGCTTTCCGGTTTCGACAAAACAATTATACATAAAAATAGGGAAACAATGTCCAGGCACGCACTCCAGGTTTTTCCAAATTTATTGGCAGCCCGTAATGGGATCATCCCTATGTTCCCCGGGTCCTATGTTCCCCGGGTTCTATGTTCCCCGCTTTGATTGATTAATAGATTTAAAATTTTATAAATTTGTATTATTTTATTAATTATTAATGTCCGCCTTGTTTCGAACGGTTAAGCTTAGGCCCTCTTTCGAACTGGTTAAGGTTAGAGTTTGGAATCAGGGCTGGTGGTCTAAAATTTTCAATCAATCAATCAATCAAAGCGGGGGAACATAGGACCCGGGGAACATAGGACCCGGGGAACATGGACATGCTCCCCCTGTAATCATGACGTTTCGGTGTAAACACACCTTCTTCAGAATGGCTTGCAAGCCATTCTGAAGAAGGTGTGTTCACACCGAAACGTCATGATTACAGGCTGCCAATAAATTTGGAAAAACCTGGAGTGCGTGCCTGGACATTGTTTCCCTATTTTTATGTATGATATCAGAGGTTAGTGTCAAGTCTAGTGAGGTGAGCGCGTTCTACTACTTTTTTCGACAAAACAATTATAAAAACGTGTGATGAAGTGCACAATATTTCCTCGTTTAAGACACTGCAACGGCTTTGCCTGAAGAATTTACTACATGACCGGGACGTTCTAGCTTGTTTGCCGACAGGATTCGGGAAACGTTTGGCCCCATTCGGAGGCAGCTTCCAGGGGAAGTACATACACCGGACATTCTACCCCGTACACACTTTCGGCCGTAGTTCTTTACCAGGCTTTATCTCACGAGGAGATAAAACTGAGAACGAGGTTACTTCGGGTCAGCGTCTTCGGGTCATTGAGAAGCACAAGCACTATATAAAATAAATGAATTATTATTATTATTATTATTATTATTATTATTATTATTATTATTATTATTATTATTATTATTATTATTATTATTATTATTATTATTATTATTATTATTATTATTATTATTATTATTATTATTATTATTATTATTATTATTATTATTATTATTATTATTATTATTATCTTGGGTCTCCTGATGTAAAATGACTGCAAATGAAATGTCATTGTCTACAATTGCCTTACTGTAATCATAGTAATCATAACTACCTACGTCATCCTATAGTCTACTCATATAACTCTGTATGAAAGCACGTACAATAATGCTGTATATACTTATATATTTATATTTACCACATGCATCTATATCCATATCTGTCAGAATATGTCTGCATATAATCCTCCTATATACCTATTTATATACCTACCATGAGTCCAGACCCCAGGAAGAATAGTCTTCCACCCATGGGTGTAGAGACTAATGGGGATCCATAAATAAACAAATAAACAAATACACCTGGATATAACCCGAATAACTCTGTATGATGATAGCATGTACAATAATGCTGTATATAATGCATACATATATTTATACTTACCGTAATATATTTATCCACCTGTCTGTACATACCTGCATATAATCCTTTTTACATATCTGTAGATAGTATACTATATCTATCTGTACATATCCCTTACCTACTTTTATTAGTAACGCTGCTGGCCAGTATGACTTACTACCATAGTGTCTTTATACCTCTATATCCCTGTATATATTGATACTACAACTCTGTACATATATCTGATTAGCACTATTACTCAGTAGTACTCATTTATATATTTTAGATCCAGTTTAATCACCTGTACATTGCATATGACTACTGCACTTTACTCTACTTATTTTCGTTACTGTATGTGCTGTATAATGATAACATTTACATTTACATTTTGATAATAAATTGTAATCTAATCTATATGTAAAGCTAAGTAGATGTCACTGAGAAAGGAATTAAACAGTTTATTCACTTTGTCAAATGGAGTTGACAGGCTATTTCAGAGTTAAGTATTCCTCTCTTTCTCCCATAATACCTAGTCGTACACTAGTCCGCTAGAGGGCGCATAATTATTCCAGTCTTGATGACGTCACAGAGCATGTGACAGGAAAACAAAGATGGCGTCGGGACAACAGTGGGTCCTAGTGGAGATGGTACAAGCGTTTTACGAGGTAATTGCTCGTTTCTAAAGCCTTGATTGTAACATATTCGATATATTTGATTCCGGCCATTGACAAGAAGACGACTTATATGTTTATGGACGACGGTGCTTTCTAAAGACGCTGGCAAAAGTAAAACTCCCTAGTTCAGGAAGTGTAGTTGGTGTTGGGGGAAATGATCGACAGCTCCCTATAGCCAATCATCTGTTGAGTAGTGGATAACTCACTGTCACGTGGGGGCCAATCATACTTGGAGAATTTCTGTAAAGGCGTTTATTTTATAAGGTTTACTTAGGTTTAGTCAAAACTGGCATACATATTAATTTCACAAATGAATACGAAAAGATTGAAGAAACTAGGTAATGCTGTTACTCTTCAGTGTAATGTTGACATATTCCTAGATTGTTCCTGGCTTCAGGAAAGATCCAGCAAAGAAGGGAGGGGGGCTAGTTTATTGTGCAGTAAAACCTGATTGATTGAAAATGTTATTAACAGATTGCAGAATGGGTACAGTACAGTACAGCTCAATACACACAATAGTTAAGGGGATGCAGACCAGAGAAAGACGTTCGTCTTGTTTACATCAGGGTCCCCCATTTTCAATTCATCATAACATATATGACATACAACATACAGATATACAGATATATATCATGACATTTATGACATACATGATATACAGTACTGTTACATTTATATATTTATATTTACCACATACATCTATATCCATATCTGTCAGAATATGTCTGCATATAATCCTCCTATATACCTACTAGGACCCCAGGAAGAATAGTCTTTCACCCATGATGGGTGTAGAGATAATGGGGATCCATAAATAAACAAATACACCTGGATATAACCCGATATGTACATTAAGCATACATATATTTTATAATTACCGTATATATTTATCCACATCCATGTCTGTACATACCTGCATATAATCCTTTTGACATATCTGTATCTATCTGTACATATCCCTTACCTACTCTTACTAGTTATGCTGTTGGCCAGTATGACTTACTACCATAGTGTCTTTATACCTCTATATCACTGTACATATTGATATTACAACTCTGTACATATATCTGATTAGCACTATTATATATATTATTATATAATGACATTCATGACACACACAACATACAGATATACAGATATATATCATGACATTTATGACATACATGATATACTACAGTACTGTTACATTTATGACATACAAGTCCACAGTGTTTCCCATTAATTACCTAGACTGTGACAGTACTGTTTTTAACAGAGATCCTAACAGAAACTATATACATTCGAGGGGGAGGAAACTGTTAGTACCATATAATAAAACAATCTCTCTTTCTCTCTCTCTCTCTCTCTCTCTCTCTCTCTCTCTCTCGACAGCATTTATCTGGCCATCTTGAACATGTTTAGCTAACCTGTTTTTTTCCCTTTATGTTAGCTTAACGTTTACAGTGGCTATAGGCCTATGTTGTGTTTGTGTGTGTGTATCAGATATGACGGAATTCTCTCTCTCTCTCTCTCTCTCTCTCTCTCTCTCTCTCTCTCACAGGCACCTGCTTACCACTTGATCTTGGAGGGAATCCTCATATTATGGATTATCAGACTTCTGTTCTCAAAGACGTACAAACTACAGGAGACGTACAAACTCACAGAGAAGGTGTGATTGAGTAGCGTTCAAGTGTGTACTGTGTACAGGAGCAGTGAGTACAGGAGCAGTGAGTACAGCAGCAGTGAGTACAGGAGCAGTGAGTACAGCAGCAGTGAGTACAGGAGCAGTGAGTACAGGAGCAGTGAGTACAGGAGCAGTGTGTACAGGAGCAGTGAGTACAGGAGCAGTGTGTACAGCAGCAGTGAGTACAGGAGCAGTGAGTACAGCAGCAGTGAGTACAGGAGCAGTGAGTACAGGAGCAGTGAGTACAGGAGCAGTGAGTACAGGAGCAGTGAGTACAGGAGCAGTGAGTACAGGAGCAGTGAGTACAGGAGCAGTGAGTACAGGAGCAGTGTGTACAGGAGCAGTGTGTACAGGAGCAGTGTGTACAGGAGCAGTGAGTACAGGAGCAGTGAGTACAGGAGCAGTGTGTACAGGAGCAGTGAGTACAGGAGCAGTGTGTACAGGAGCAGTGAGTACAGGAGCAGTGAGTACAGGAGCAGTGAGTACAGCAGCAGTGAGTACAGCAGCAGTGAGTACAGGAGCAGTGAGTACAGGAGCAGTGAGTACAGCAGCAGTGAGTACAGCAGCAGTGAGTACAGGAGCAGTGAGTACAGCAGCAGTGAGTACAGGAGCAGTGAGTACAGGAGCAGTGAGTACAGGAGCAGTGAGTACAGCAGCAGTGAGTACAGGAGCAGTGAGTACAGGAGCAGTGAGTACAGCAGCAGTGAGTACAGGAGCAGTGAGTACAGGAGCAGTGAGTACAGGAGCAGTGAGTACAGCAGCAGTGAGTACAGCAGCAGTGAGTACAGGAGCAGTGAGTACAGCAGCAGTGAGTACAGGAGCAGTGAGTACAGGAGCAGTGAGTACAGGAGCAGTGAGTACAGGAGCAGTGAGTACAGGAGCAGTGAGTACAGGAGCAGTGAGTACAGGAGCAGTGAGTACAGCAGCAGTGAGTACAGGAGCAGTGAGTACAGGAGCAGTGAGTACAGGAGCAGTGAGTACAGGAGCAGTGAGTACAGGAGCAGTGAGTACAGGAGCAGTGAGTACAGCAGCAGTGAGTGTACAGGAGCAGTGAGTACAGGAGCAGTGAGTACAGCAGCAGTGAGTACAGGAGCAGTGAGTACAGGAGCAGTGAGTACAGCAGCAGTGAGTACAGGAGCAGTGAGTACAGCAGCAGTGAAACTCCACGTGACACATACAAAAAAAAGAAGTTGATTCTGATCCTGGAACGGCCGTTTTTCAATATGTTTTAAACAAGTAGGTAAATATAAATGGTTAGGATGAGGGACGGGTTTCTCAGCATCTTAGGCGAGATGGTGATGGTGAACCCCTTACAGAGGATTTGGATCTAGTCGTTAAAACCCTTTCACTGCCACACTGACTACAGAAGGTTAACCGTCGGTAGTGTGATAGTAAAGGGTTAACCTTCTGTAGTGTGGCAGTGAAAGGGTTAACCTGCTGTCGTGTGGCAGTGAAAGGGTTGACCTTCTGTGTATTGTCGCAGTGAAAGGGTTAACCGTTTGGTAGTGCGGCGGTGAAAGGGTTAATTTCATTACTTTTTCAGCCTGAATATGAAAGGGTTCATTGATTCGCTTCCCAACTCTACAGGCACGGCCGCCACTCAAGGCCATGATGCAAGGCATTCTGGGTATTGTGTAGTAGTGGGCAAGGCGCTCGCCACGAATGCGGAGACGCTGGGCTTGCCTGTTCGAGCCCAGCGCTCCACATTGCTTTCAGTTTAGCTGGTCGTCCGTACTAATACACATTGGCCGTATTAGGGGGTGGGAAACTGATGGGTGGGGATCGGGCGTTGTGGACAGCGACTCCTACAGGTCGGTTGGTGCGCCTGCGCAGTAGAATCAGGAAGTGTCGGGGGCAGCGTGAGCCTCCCACGCGTTACTCCTCGCCACTGAGAGATCGAGCTGCGCAGGTGAAAAGATGCGACTGCTGTTACCTCAAGTACCGGAGGGGACTTGTGCTATGTATGACTTAGTCCACATTGCAGCCGGCTTGTGGGAGGCAAGAAACAGCGTTCGTGACAGGGGAGGGTTGAATTGGATGATACGAAATTGGGATGGGAGAAAATATAGAAAATGGGAGAAAAAGTGGATCAAAAAAAAAGAGAGTCCAGCTCTAACCTGGAAAGACGAGTGTCTTGGCAAAACGACGTCTTGTTTGTAGGGATGATCGGCTGATGTACGGATAACCAATAATACATTTTCTGTTATTATGGCCATTGGCCGATTACATTTTTGTACAGATTGAAAGTGACGAGACGTGAAAACACTGTAAAATGGATAACAGTCTTCCTTTGCTTCTGTTGTCTATAAACAACACAGACACCTGCGCAGCTAGACGGAAAGATAACCACTGGCTGCTCACATCTGCCCAGTTTTGCTCATCGGGGCGCGTGAATACTTTGGGCAGCCGAAGAGTGCTTCCGCGATTGGCCAGCGCCCTCCTTCGTGAATACCAGCTCTACGCTCGTTTACCCTACGCCGCGCATGAGGCTCCCCCCCAGGTTAATACGCCGCCCTGGTTAATCACAGAACAAATCTTTTTTATTTTCTCTTTTTTTACATGAAACAAGACAAACAATACACTCTCTCAGGGTGCAGTTCTCTCTCTCAGGGTGCAGTTCCATCTCTCAGGGTGCAGTTCCCTCTCTCAGGGTGCAGTTCCCTCTCTCAGGGTGCAGTTCCATCTCTCAGTTCCCTCTCTCAGGGCGCAGTTCCCTCTCTCAGGGTGCAGTTCTCTCTCAGGGTGCAGTTCCCTCTCTCAGGGTGCAGTTCCATCTCTCAGTTCCCTCTCTCAGGGTGCAGTTCTCTCTCAGGGTGCAGTTCTCTCTCTCAGGAATTAGTAAATAGGCGAAAAAGGAGTTTTTCATTGTTCAAGAGTGGATATATGTTGCAGAACATGCCTGTTAATTACCTTTTAAATATCTGTTATGTGGTTAGGGTATGTTTTTTAAATAAATGCCCAGTGCTTTGTCATCACCTGTCAATCTGTTCTGTTATTCTATGCATAGCAAAACCTATTAATATTACCTATGTGTTGGCGGAATCGCGTTAATGTAGTGACGACAACCTATTAACCTATGTGTTGATGGGAATCGAATGCGCATGCGCGCATTACCGGCGTAGGGCGAAACGGGGGTAATAATAATAATAATACATCTATTTTATATAGCGCTTTTCCAGGTGCTCAAAGACGCTTTACATGGGCAGGAGAGACAAACTATGGCAAAACAAAAAACAGAACAAAACGGAACAAAATAATACATGACAAAATAAAATAAAATAAAACCGACAGAATTAGAGGTCAAAAGCAAGATTGAAAAGGTGAGTTTTGAGGGCTGATTTAAAAGATGTCAGGGTGTTTGCATCACGGATATGGCTGGGGAGGGCATTCCAGAGGGAGGGGGCAGCAGCAGCAAAGGCCCTGTCGCCCCAGGTCCGGAGCTTGGTCGTGGGAGGTGTTAGGAGGTTGGCATCTGCAGACCTAAGGCGACGGGTGGGCGTGTGACGGTGGAGGAGGTCGGACAGGTAGGGAGGGGCAAGGTTGTTGAGGGCTTTAAATGTGATGAGTAGTATTTTAAAATGTATCCTGTATTTGATTGGAAGCCAGTGGAGGTCGTGGAGGACAGGGGTGATGTGATCAGAGCGACGGGTGGAGGTGAGCATGCGGGCAGCAGAGTTTTGGACATATTGGAGTTTATTGAGAATAGTGTTTGGTGAGCCGTAGAGGATGCTGTTGCAGTAATCTAGTCTTGATGATATGAATGCATGAACCAGTGTTTCAGCAGCGGAGAGTGATAGGGAGGGGCGAAGACGAGCAATGTTCCGGAGGTGGTAGAAGGCCGATTTGGTTATGTGGTTCACATGGGGGAGGAAAGAAAGGGTGGAGTCCAGGATGATGCCAAGGTTACGGACGTGAGTGGAGGGGGTGACAATGGTACCATCAATATTTAGGGTGAAATCCTGGGTGTGGCTGGTGAGGGATTTTGGACCGATAATGATGATTTCTGATTTATTGCAGTTTAATTTGAGAAAGTTATTTTGCATCCATGTTTTGATGTCTGTGAGGCAGGTGCTGAGGGTGGAGAGAGTGGCTGGAGTGATAGTCTTGGTGGAGAGGTAGAGCTGAGTGTCGTCTGCATAACAGTGAAAACGCAGGCCATGTTGGCGGAGAATCAGACCAAGTGGAAGGATGTAGAGCAGGGGTAGGCAACCCTAGGCACGCGTGCCTGCATAGGCACGCGGGGGCATTTGCATAGGCACAGGGGGCATCAGTAAAAATGAAAAAAAAAATATATATATATACTTTTTTTTTTTTTTTTTTTTTTTTTTTAAATATTATAATGAAATATTTTGCACTGTTGTCGCATTTATCCCACAGGTTCTTTTTACTACCACATATTTAATTGAGACCCTTTATTTGTTTATTATTTCAATTTAGCTGGAAATATTTGCAGAGCCTTATAACAAACATTATTACGGTCACCATTGTGACCAGTGGGATTAATCAACACATTTTATTATTTATTTTTCTATTTCATTGAACATTGCACATGTTAAAAGCCATTTTTTTTACTCAAAATGTGAGTATTACCAAGTCAACTTGTGTTCTTAAAACAATGACAATAAACATAGTTTTATTAGGTTGAAATAATGTGGTTGTGTACTTATTTTTCTGTTAACTTATTATGGATTGAAAACTGAAAACCTTAATGCGCAGTAACTGAACTCAATATTTTTAAGTTCTGGTAACTTATTATTATTTTTACAGTGTAGTCTTGCGATCAATCAAAACTTATTTACACGATATACCTCACATTCACCCTCCATTCACATCCTGGTGTTCTCCTGGTGTTCTCCATTAGGCCTGTAGGTGGAGCTATGACAGCACACGTACAGTACACACACCGATGGTGTGTGATGTGTCCAAAAATGTATGGGCAAATGTGAGTGAAATGGTCGCACTGTATGCAGCTGTTTGTCTGCATTGCATCCCCCCCCCCCCCCCCAACTCAGATTTAGGGTTGATACAACCATCATAATAATATTGTTAATAATAACAATAATGATGTAATAATGTAAAAATTATCATTAGAAATACCTGATTATGAGAAGAAAAAAAATTATGATGCATGGAATATTGTTGAGGCACACTAGTTACAACTATATTTCAAACAGGCACTCCATGTCAAAAAGGTTGCTGACCCCTGATGTAGAGGATGAAGAGCAGGGGACCAAGTACTGAGCCTTGGGGGACACCATGAGTGATGGGGGCAGTGGGGGATTTGCAGTTGTTGATAGAGATGAATTGGTGCCTGTGTGAGAGGTATGATTGGAGCAAGGTGAGGGGGATTCCGGAGATGCCAACGGAGGACTGGAGACGAGTGATATGAGGATGGGGTGACTGATGGTGTCAAAAGCAGCGCTGAGGTCTAGGAGAATGAGGATGGAGAGGGAACCAGAGTCGGCAGAGAGGAGGAGTATGTCGTTGGTGACCTTTAGAAGAGCAGTTTCGGTGCTGTGTTTGGTGCGGAATCCGGATTGAAATGTATCATAAAGGTTATTGTTGTCGAGGTAGGATTTTAATTGGGAGGCAATGGCTCGCTCAATTATTTTTGAGAGGAAGGGGAGGTTGGAAATGGGGCGGAAATTATCAAGGGTTTCAGGGTTGAGACCAGGTTTTTTTAGTAAGGGGGTGACAGAAGCAATTTTGAGGGCGGGGGGAAATAGGCCAGTGGTCAGAGAGGAGTTTACGATGGAGGTGATAAGGGGAGAAAGGGCAGGGAGACAAGCCTTGACTAGGATGGAGGCGGGTAGGCGGGCGTCGGCCAATCAGGGCAACGCGGAAGCACTCTTCGGCTGCCCAAACTAAGTATTCACGCCATCGGGGCACGTGTATGCTTTTACCAACGCAGTTGTGTTTCCGGGTTCCCGTTTTGCGCTCTGATTGGCCACTGACCTACACGCGTACGCCCCCCTCGCTATCGCCTTTGGGGCGTGAGATATGAAGACAGATTTAACTGGGTATAGGAGTCTGCGACAACAACCCAATAATAAACACTCGAAACAGCTATTACCAGACAATTACAACAGCAGTGGTGCCTGCTTCAAATGTCACGTATTATAGGCTAGGGCTGGGCGATATAACGATAACGATAAATATCGCGATATATTTTAATAATCAATAGCGAATATCGAAATAAAAAAAATAAAACTTTTATTTTTATTTTTATATATATATATATATATATATATATATATATATATTTTTTTTTTGTGACCTGCAACAGGGCAGTTTTAAAACCAGAGACAGTGGACAGACTTGTCTTTCTTGCCTGCAACTTAAAGTAATGGCTTTGCTTGTCCAAATGACAATACTGACCAAATTGAGATTTATTTTTCTCTTGTCCATTTATTCTGTTTGCTTTCTAATGTAAAATACAGTTTGAAACCGTCTGTACACAGTAGGCTATGTGTGCTAGCAGAACTAGACTCCAGTCACAAGTCACGGTGCACATGTGCGGTGGTTTGTCCACCAAAAAAGCGCCAAAAGATCGAAAATAAACTAGCAGAGCCAGAACTGTTCAACTCCCCTGGAGCCACAGCCAGCAGAGAAGCCGGTTTACTTTCGCTTTTAAAGCAGCTGCAGCCTGAGAACTGGAGTGTGAGGGGATGTAACACTAAAGATGGCGGCAACGACAAAGAATTGCTGCAAAATAAACATACATCTGTTGTTAAATTTTTTTTATACTTATAACAATTCGATAGTTATCGATATCGAGAAATATGATAACATTATCATGTCGTTATCGCGATATGATTTTTTTCCATATCGCCCAGCCCTACTATAGGCTATAAGCCAGTGTAGATCTATTCGATGCAGACCAGAGAAAGACTTTTGTCTTGTTTACATCAGGTTCATTCATTCATTCATTCATTCATTCATTCTCCTCCCGATGTGTTCGTTCAACTCGCGTCTCTGCGACCAGCCGCTCTATCGGAGATAGGATCACATTGTGTCATGTTTTGCTAGAGGGTGGCGATGTTTATTATTCCGAATAGATCTACACAGGCTTATAGCCTATAATACGTGACATTTGAAGCAGGCACCACTGCTGTTGTAATTGTCGTCCTTCCCCCCCCCCAAAAGGCAGCCGGGAGCAGACACGGGCCAATCCAAGTGCTCCTGTCCGTCTTCGTCAGGGACGCAATATCGTTGGCGATCTGTTCTGCATGTTTTTCCATTGGGTTTATCTCTTTTTCTGGAGGGGAAACCCTTGCGAGAACATGCAGACTCCACACAGACATCCCGGGAGAGACCTGGGTACCTGGCGACCTGGTCCCCTAGCTGTGAGGCGACAGTTAACCACTACACCACCATCGTGATTACAATGTTTATGTTGTCAAATTAGAAAATATCTCTTATCGTGCAGCATCCCATTAGTTTTGTTTCATCACACTTGGGGAGATTGATTGATTGATTCAACATGTTATTAACAGATTGCAGAATGGGTACAATACAGTACAGCTCAATACACACAATTGTTAAGGGGATGCAGACCAGAGAAAGACTTTCGTCTTGTTTACATCAGGGTCCCCCATTTTCAATTCATCATAACATATATGACATACAGATAGACAGTACTGTTACATCTATACATTTATGACATACCAGATCTACAAATATACAGTACTGTCTGTTTATGAGTAAATTTTGTTTCTAAAAAGAGAGTATATACATTTGAGGGGGAAGAAACTGTACATTGGAGGAGCAACTATATAACTGAGCCATTCAGAGGTCGAATACACAATATGTGAAACATTCCTTTTTAACGATGGAAACATGTCGATCACAAACAAATGGACTTTTAAGTGTTATGTTTGAGGTGTGTGTGCTCCTGCCTTGTGTGTCCATGGCAGGAGAAGGAGGACCTCATTGAAGAATGGCTGCCAGAGCCTCTGGTCCCTCCCGTGTCCAAAGACCATCCCTCCCTGAACTACGACATCGTCACCGGGTAAGCTCCAACTGTCCCCTTCCCCCCCGAGATACCAGGTAAGCTCCAGTAGTCCCCTTCCCCCCCCGAGATACCAGGTAAGCTCCAGTCGTCCCCTTCCCCCCCGAGATACCAGGTAAGCTCCAGTCGTCCCCTTCCCCCCCGAGATACCAGGTAAGCTCCAGTAGTCCCCTTCCCCCCCGAGATACAGGGTAAGCTCCACCCGTCCCCTTCCCCCCCGAGATACCAGGTAAGCTCCACCCGTCCCCTTCCCCCCCGAGATACCAGGTAAGCTCCACCCGTCCCCTTCCCCCCCGAGATACCAGGTAAGCTCCACCCGTCCCCTTCCCCCCCGAGATACAGGGTAAGCCCAAGACGCAGCCCTTTCCCCCGAGATGCTTCACATAAAGGGGCTGTTATTTCCAGCTAAATGTTGTGGTTCCTGAGTGCTGACGTATAAAATGAGTCAGGCCAACGTGTGGGAATGTTCTTTTGTAATATTTTGAAATGAAAGAAGAAACGACAAACCCTTTTTATTTTTTAAACAATATTTTTATCGCATATAGTTTTTATACATATAAGACAGAAACACAGGACAAAAAAATACAATCAACCCCCTCCATTCCCTAATTATAATTAAAACTGACATTCACATAAACATTCAACAAAAAAGTACAGTAAAATGAATGATTTTTTATTGATATTTTTCCCCCTCCTTTTTTCCGTTTTTCTCCCATCCCAATGTTAGTCGTTATGCCAATTCCCAATCCCCTACCTGATCGTTGCGTGCTCTGCCCCCTACCGTCGGTCTGGGAGGGTGGAGACTATCACATGCTTCCTCCGACACATGTGTAGCCAGCCCACCGCTTCTTTTCACCTGGCAGCGCGGACTCTCACTGAGCGGGTGTAACGTGTGGAAGGATCACACTACATCCCCCAGATCCCTCCCTCGCTGTGCAGGCGCCCCGACCGAACTGTAGGAGTCGCTGTTTACAACGACCAGGATACACCCCACCGGCTTCCCACCCGCTGACACTGCCAATTGTGTCAGTATGGACGACCGACCAAGCCGGAGGTACCGCTGGCAGCTGGATTCGATCCCACTGTCTCTGCGGTGGTAGGCAGACGCTTAGTCCGCTGCGCTACCCGGCCGCCCTAGTAAAATGAATTATAAGAAATAATAAGAAATAAAAAAAATCTCTTCTGCCTCTCCACCTTCCTCTGTTTCTCTTTCCCATCCCTAACCTCTCACCTCTCCCATCGCTTTCCTTCACACTCTCACACCTTTCAAGAAACTCACAAATGTCGCCCACGTCCTCTCAAATTGCACCGCTTTTCCCTTTTGTATGTTTGTTAGCCTTTCCATTGCCAAGTTCTCTGACACTTCCTTTAACCATTGTTTCGATCCTGGTCTCAGTATCTCCTTCCAGTTTAGAGCAACCACTCTCTTGGCTTGTAACCAGTGTTGGGCAAGTTACTTTAAAAAAGTAACTAGTTACAGTTACTAGTTACTTCTTCCAAAAAGTTACTAAATTACTTACTCGGTTACAAATTATAAAAGTAACTAGTTACTTCAGAAAGTAACTATTGCGTTACTTTCAAGATTTTTTTTTACATAAACAACATACACAAATCTAAACTATTTTAATGTTGCTGTGGGACAAAGTGAGACTAGCCTCCAATCAAATGCCATGTGTAGGCTATGTAGATATTATAATTACTATGTTTATATAGTGGATCATACAAATACAAACAGAATAGATGTTTTGGAACTTTTGATATGTATTGCCCCTCAACAGGCCACAACTGGGCAACATTAAATTATGCTTGTTAAGCACTATACCAAAAATAAATAACAAATATATACTGATTGATTGAACATTTTAATTAACAGATTTCAGAATGGGTACAATACAGTACGGCTCAATACACACAATTGTTAAGGGGATGCAGACCAGAGAAAGAGTTTCGTCTTGTTTACATCAGGGTCCCCCATTTTCAATTCATGACATTTATGACGAAAGTCTTTCTCTGGTCTGCATCCCCTTAACAATTGTATGTATTGAGCTGTACTGTACTGTACCCATTCTGCAATCTGTTAATAAACTTTTCAATCAATCAATCAATCAATGACATACACAACATACAGATATAAGAATCTAATCAAATCATCTAAACTAATCTAATCATTACATTTAAGACATGCATGACATACAGAGATATATATATCTCTGAGCAGCTGAAGCCTGTGCTATTAAACCAGGAAGTGCAGCACTGTTGATAAGGCTGTCAGCACTGCAGTAGAGCAACTCAGTGCCCTGCGCTGCAAAGAGTGAACACTGAACACAAAACGCTCATGGACCCGCGGTCTTATGTTGACATTGTGTTGTTCGTTGGATTCGTTTTTGAGCTCAAAACGTACACTACACGGACCGCGGTCTCATGCTGACTGATCAGTGATCGCTTGTCTTGTCGCGCTGTGTGTCAGACTCTGGATGCTTTAGACACCCGCCCACCTCCACCTCTGATTGGCTTACCATGACATTGTATTCAACCTCAGCCAATCGTCAGCATGTATGCTTGGCTCGCGCACTGTCCACTAAACAAGGAAGAACATATTATTGCCTCTCGGCGCAGAGATATGTCTGATGTACATTGTACATATGTCTATACCGAACACTGTGACCTCATTTTCTTCTTCTAAATTACATGCACTATGTTATTTGATACTATCTTGTCTAGCACAGTCTCTGGAGCGTAACAGTAAGATAAGAAGCATTTTGTATGAAAGTATTCTGTACTTCTGTATGACAACTATTAAAGAAACTTGAAACTTAAAGAAACTTGAAACTTGATGAAAGAAACAGGTTCATTCATAGTAACGCGCCGCATTTTTTTGTAGTAACGGTAACAACGTTATTAAGATTGGAAGAGTAATCCGTTAGATTACTCGTTACTGAAAAAACGAACGCCGTTAGTAACGAAGTTACTTATAGTGCCGTTATTCCCATCACTGCTTGTTAACAGACAACAATTGATCAATTTCCTCTTTCTAGTGTTAGCTGGAAAGTTCTAACGACTAACCTTATTGTCTTCTACTATCATGCATTCTTCCACTAATTCATCTTCCTTGTCTATATTACTACTTACTATACTAATATGTAGGGCTGTCCCCGACTAAGGATTTGGATGGTCGACTATGATTGGCCAAAATGTGCCGTTAATCGACTATTGGGCTGGGGGGGGTGCTTAATGTCTGAAGGAGTCGACGGAAGGCTTCTTGTCCTCTGCAAAAGCATGCAATTGGTCCACTGATGGATACATGTTGATATTTGTCTAGTCTAGTGTGTTCATTAGACGGGTGAAATCCTCTTTCAGTGCCTCTGTGCCTGTTTTCGTAGGCAGTTAGCCTCTGGTATGCGTGCCATTAGCGTTAGCCACGCTTCTAGGCCTCTTTTTCTTTTGTAATGAATGATACATTTTTTTTTATAAATATATATATTTTTTGTATTCGACTAAGAGGTTGGCTAGTCGACTACGGCTCCTTTCGACCGATTAGTCGTCTAATCGACTAATAGGGGTCAGCCCTACTAATATGTCTCTACACTACACACTACTCTACACTATGCAGTCAACACTTCAAAACTGTTTGATGAACATTGTTACTCAGCTGAAAGAGTTATACCCTTGCTGCTGACTCATCCGCTAAATGACTAAATGTCCCCCATTGGTTGATTAATTGTATAGCTCTACTTGTGATATATTGGACTGACTGACCGAGTATCTGGTTCAGGAGCTAATAGTCCTGTAGAATAACCCTTGTGTTCTCTGGGTGGTAGATGGAGCGTGCAGCGCGTGTGTAACGATGCCGCTTTGCCTCCACAGGCCTCCAAGCCACCGGATCACTGTGAACGGAAAGGAGTGCGTTAACTTTGCCTCGTTCAACTTCCTGGGTCTCCTTGACAACGAGCGGGTGAAGGTTTGTACTGTTTTGATTGCATGACCACATTTGCATAATGTTATTGCAAGCTATTAATTTTGGACTCATTTAGTTTTCATTTAATCTGCTGTCGTTGTTGTTGTGATGAATAAATATATGGACCGTAGATGTAAAATGTAATGGATAGATGGGTAATAAGCACCACATCTTGGCTCCGGAGGTTCCCGCTCCTCCCGGGCAGCGTGGCAAAGTGTCCTTGAGCAAGACACTTGACCCCTAGCTGCTCCTGATGAGCAGGTCGCCACCTTGCATGGTCGCCTCCTCCGTGAGTGAAGGGGTTAATGTGAGGCATAAGTTGTTAAGCACTTTGGATAGAAGAGTTATATAAATGCTGTCCATTTATCGTTCACCCATCTCACGTTATATATGACTCTACATCTATGCATTTAGGTGTTTTCTTCATGATTAGTTGATTACTCTCGTACTATTCTGTAACTTATAGATGTATGTGTGGGGGGTTATTATTTATATTATATTTATTGTATAGGACCATCTGCATGATACATTATTCTATCTACATGGTAACGACACGGTATGAGGCCAACGGCGTGATTAAGGCAAGACAGTTCCCCCCGAAATCGCCGGTTTGCTTTTCTTTTGACGATATTGTGATTTTGTTATATTTAGCTTCTTCTATGAAACTAGTGACAATAAAACGTCAATAACACACATTTAGTTGTTTATTTTACTTAATTGTGTCTGATTGTGTCCATAGATCACAATTACAATACAGAACTTTGAGGTTGTTTTCTCAAACGAGTTTTTATGCATTTTACTTTACACACAAATACATGGAACTCCATTTCCCTAGTACCTACACACACCACGTTCCACATTTCCTCCTATCCATATCCTGCTTCTAATTACAAAAGGGTTTGTTGTAGTGTTGTCAAAAATATCGATTTTTCTATACATATCGATTCTGAATATTTAAAACGGTTTCAATACTCATTTCCTGCAATATCGATATTTAATTATTCAAAAATTTGTATAAAGAAGTTGCATTGTTCATTTCAATACCTGTAATAATACAGTAGTCCACACACACACACACACACACACACACACACACACACACACACACACACACACACACACACATGTGCATTCAGTTAAGTTGGAATATGACTGTAATACAAACGTTCACTTTGTCAGGTACATGCAACACAGATTACAGTGTTTACATCTGTCTGCTTGAGAAAATACCATGTTCTGCAATAAAAATTATTGAAGTGAGATGAACAGACTGAACTTTATTTTTGTATTTTATTTTTGTATTATTTTTTAAACAAACATAAACAAACATGACAACACACGATAAGATATACAAGCATTAATTGTCAGAGCACATCCAATGAGATCACATTTTAGTTAATTGTCTTATATAAGATATACCCCTAATACCTGTTATCTAAAAACCTACACACATATGCTCCAGCTCGAACCCCCCCCCTCCCGGACCCCACCCTGGGAAGTACCTCCACTATCCCTCGCACCTAACCAGACACTACCATTATAAGCTAGCTTTTATTCTCTCCACCACTTCTAACCACATTGACATTTTGGATTCATTGAGACCCAGAATTCTTGCTGTAGATATTTCTTGATAAATCACATCGAGATATGTAAGAAACCAAACTTTCCGGCAAATTTTTTCCGGTTGAAACCAGCGTGATGCGATCAGCTTTTTAGCTACTGTGATACCCGATAAAACCAATCTCTTTAGCTGTGGATTCACTGCAAACTCAAAAACATCATTCAATAGTAATACCGAGGGGTGTACAGGTATATTCCAAGATACGAGTTTTGATAATTGTTGGGTCACATCTTTCCAGAATGCCTTAACTGGTGGGCAGTCCCAATTAGGGATGGGTACCGAATTCGGTACTTTTGAGGTACCGAACCGAAACACGTCGGTACTACCGAGTATCGAATCAAGTGAGAAACCAAAAAAAAAAAAAATTATAATTTTTTTTTAACTTTTTTTTACTTTTTTTTTTTTTTTACTTTTCTCTTTTCATGTCAACATTCACACGCACAATATATGCTTACCTAGGATTTGACTTGATTCAACAACAAAGCAGTCGGAGCAATGACAAGCCGAAAACTGTCGAAATTGTAGTTATTTGAAGTTTGGATTTTTTTTTACGACTGAGGTAGGTAAATTAAATTTCGACAGTTTTCGGCTTGTCATTGCTCCGACTGCTTTGTTGTTGAATCAAGTCAAATCCTTGGTAAGCATATATTGTGCGTGTGAACGTTGACATGAAAAGAAAAAAGTAAAAATAAAAAAATAAAAAGTAAATTTTTTTTTTTTTTTTTTTTAAAGTACCGAAAAAAGGTACCGTTGGGTACCGGTATCGATTCACAGGTACCGGTACCGGTATCGGTTCAAATGTGAAAGGTACCCATCCCTAGTCCCAATACATGTGCATAAATGTCCCTTCGTCTCCATTTGTACATTGGGAGCATTTGGAGTCTTGTTTAAGCCTCCAATCTTATCCAAGCCTACAGTCTTATAGGAGTCAAGTATGTCCTGTGAATATAGTTAAGATTGATTTGTTGATGATCCGGGTTCCTTGATGTAAGTCGGACATTTGCCCAGGCTCCTTGCCAATCAAAGTCATTTTCCAGGTCTGGTATATCCCTCCTCCAGACAGAGTCTAGTTGGAGGGTTTCATACGAGGACGTTAGTAATTGATGATAAAAATCTGAAACAAAACCTCTCGATGTCTCTCTTTCGTAGAAGAATTTGTGGTATCTGTGGTGTTCAATTGGTATGTCTAATGGAACACCGTGAGACTTCAAACATAACAGTAACTGTTTGTAAAAAAGCCATGTGGACTTGGTGAGATAAAATGTTTTGCGTATTTCTTTATCACTACAAAAACCCTGTTTGTTAAAAACATCCCCTAATGAGTGTATGCCTTGCTCTTCCCATATAGGGAATCTTATAGGTCGTTTTTCAATTAAGAGTGCATTGTTATTGAATAAGGGAGCATGATTGTGCCATTTATGTGGGTTAGGATTTATTTTTTGTGATTCACGCCATATCCGGATCGCATGAGTAATTATGGGGCCAAATTTCCGTTCACAGTGCTTGATTGGTAGTTTAGTGTATGCTATGTCCTTCAGTCTATGTGGGGCTACTATGTTTTCTTCTAATTTTCTCCAGGATACTAATGCTTGGGGGTCAAACCATGTTGTCAATGGTCTTAATGTGTACGCCTTAAAATATTGGAAAAAATCTGGAAATGCCATGCCACCATCTGCTTTATTTTTCTGTGCGGTGGATCTTTTTATACGTGGTGGTTTGTTATTCCAAATAAATGTGTATGTGGAGGAGTGTAATCTTTTCCAGTAACCCTCTGGAGGGGGTAACGGTAGCATTGAACTGAAGAAGTTGATTCTAGGTAGTACATCCATCTTAACTATTGATATCCGTGCTTGTACTGTGTTTTTAAGTTTTGCCCATCTATCAAGGTCGTCTTTGATTTTGTTTTGGATTTTTGTGTAATTGTGCTTCACCGTTTGTCTTATGGTGGGGAATATTTCCACTCCCAAGCATCTAAAATGTTTTACCATCGGTATCTCTCCTGGGAGGGTTATATCTTTTTTTGCAGGGGTGTTAAGTGGAAGGAAAGCCGACTTCGGCCAATTTATCTTAAATCCCGATAAATCACCAAAGTTCTCAATCAACTTGAGCAGATGAGGCAATGTGGTGTTGGGGTTTTGCATGAACAATATTATGTCGTCCGCATATAAACTAATTTTTTGTTGTGTGCCCTTGATTACGATTGGTTCTATGGATTGGGATTGTCTTATATATTGTGCTAAAGGCTCTAATGATAGATTGAATAGTCCGGGACTAAGAGGGCAACCCTGTCTGGCAGAGCGTGATACCGGAAAGATTTTGGAGATGATCGTGCCTGTTGTAATCATGGCCGATGGGTCTTTGTATAATACTTTAATCATATCAATGAATCCTTTTCCTAACCCCATCCTTTCTAATACTGCCCATAGATACGACCATTCCAGCCTGTCAAAGGCTTTCATAGCATCCAGGGACAGCATCGCCTTAGGTATGGTGTCATCCTTGTCGGCATCTAGTACGTGCAGTATTCGTCTTATGTTATCAGTGATCAGGCGGCCTCTTATGAAGCCAGTTTGGTCCGGGTGAACTAAAGACGTCATATGCTTTTGTAATCTGATGGCTAATACCTTAGAGTACAGTTTGATATCGGTTCCGAGGAGGCTTAAAGGTCTATAACTACCGCACTCGTTGGGGTCTTTGTCTTTTTTAAGGAGGACTGTTATGAGTGCAATATTGTCATTCTTATGGAAGTTCCCCTCCTTGACTGAGTATAAGATCATATTTAGTAATAAGGGTCCAATTATGTCCCAACAAGAAAGGTACATTTCTGATGGGATACCGTCTCTTCCAGGAGCCTTACCACTTTGCATTGCGGTTATGGCCTTCTTGAGTTCCTCTAGTGTGATCGGTGTTTCTAACTGTTTAGCGTCATCCTCTGAAAGTTTAGGGAGAATAATTTGATTAAGATATGTGTCCATTTTGTTTTGATCGAAGGTCGTTTCTGATTTATATAAGTCGGAGTAGAATTCTTTGAATGTATTGTTTATTTTTACAGGGTCTGTTTCAAGTACTTGTTGTGCTCTAATGGTAGTTATATCTGCAAATTTTGCATTAATTCTTAATCGCATGGCTAATAGGTGACTAGGTTTGGAACCATGGGAGTACTGCTGTTGTCTTGTGCTGCGTATTTGTATTTCCGATTGTTGTCTGTATATGGCATTGATCTCTATTTTTAGTACGTTAACTTGATTCTCTAGTCGAGTTGAGTTGTTGTATTTTAGAGAATTAAATAACGTTGAGTAAAGCGTTTCCAGCTCAGCCAGTTGTGTGCATTGATTCTTGCGCATTTTGGAGGAAAAGCTATCCGTGAAATCTTTGATCATTCCCTTTACCGACATCCATAATATTCTGGGGTCTTGCACCGAGTTTGCATTCTCCCGTTGGAATACTATAAGAGCTTCTTTGAGTTGTGTAATGAATTCCTTGTTATTAAGCAGCATCGAGTTAAATCGCCATCTTGGGGCTCGGGAGGATAGTATACCAAATGTACCTTTGAGGAGTAAATAACAGTGATCTGCGTTGGGTATCATTTCCACTTCATAATTATCAAATAGTCTCTGTGATGCAAAGACATAATCTATTCTGGATAATGTATTATGTCTCGCAGATCGACAAGAGTACTTTCGGGTCGTGGGATTAAGTAATCGCCATAAGTCATTTACACCTGTAATCTTCGACCAATCCTTTAATGCCTTAGATGAATTATTTTGTTCGCTGGAAAAGGCGAGGTAAGATTTGTCCATCCTTGGGTTCCAGATGGCATTAAAATCCGCACCTATTATAAATGAGTAATCGGGAATGTCTAACATTGCATTGGTTAGTGTAGTGAAGAAATCCTCTTCGTACAAATTTGGGGCGTATACCGCTACCAACGCTATTTTCCTGTTCTTATGTGCAATCTTAGCTATAGTTATCCGACCTTCTACATCAGACCATACTCCCTTTAGTACAATATTCAACTTACGTTTAACGACTATGGCTACACCCCGAGTTCTCGTACCAATAGAAGAGTGACTAATATTATGATATGTGTTGTCCGCTAATTTATCTATGTCTTTCTCTAGAATGTGCGTTTCGCTTAGCAGAGCAATGTCCACATGTTCTTTTTTCATCAGTGTGAGCACGCTTTTGCGTTTGAGTTGGTTATTTATTCCCCCGGTGTTCCATATCATTATATTCAAACTAGCCATAATCTATACATGTTGTAGTGTAATTTTTGGTAATGCTTCTGGAGTGCGAGGCAATAATAGATATACATCCCACTAGTGTGGTCCCGTTGAGAGCCGAGCTTAAAAACATACATATATACAAAAAAAATCCCCTTCCCTTCCCTCCCACCGAGAGTCGTACAGGATTGTGTTCCATGAACACAACCTTTGCGTATGACTCCCTCCCTTGCACCACCGGATATCCCAGAATGATCCAATTATCCTTAACATTCCTATGTATACCATAGGATCTAACACTCTAAATTCTACCATAAGTAGAATGTCGACTGTGGCTTGGCCACTTTCCCGTTAAATAAAAATTTAAATAAGATAAAACTAAAAATAAAGACCAAAAATAAGCTTCAATTATCATGCCCTAATCACTTACATTTTATATGAACTTGTGTAATTTATAGTAACCCATGAATAATATGGAGGTATTGAACTGAAGAGAGAGCCTCAATAAATCAGAGAAAACGGATGAAAAAAAACAAGTAAAAGGAAGAGAACATTAACTTGGATCTTAAAAAGCAGTTTTTAAATACGTATATGCAGCATTACCCCTGACCAGGGGTGGGCGATGATCCGATGTGTAGAATGTTATTTCAGCCGGCCGCTGCTATGATGGTTCTGTGGTTCTGCAGCTAGATGCTGTTGATTATTCCCCCGAAGGGCTTCTGGTAGAATTGTCTGGCCACGTATTGCTGTTATTCCAGAATGTTTCCTATATCAAAGAATGCTTTAGATGTTCTAGATTATTCAATATGTCGTTTTTACAGTGATCGAATGTTCCAGTATGTTCTGGAGTGTTCCAATTTTGAATCCAATATGTCCGCAATAATAGAATCCCGACGGGGAAAGCATTCAATAACTCTGAGCTCGTAGGTCTCTCTGTCCCAAATCCTCGGTTCATTAAAGATTATACTATATGGTGTCCATGCATAACAGAGACTTTATTTTATTAGATAAAACATGTTGACAAAGTTTTACTTTGCAGTTGAAAAAAGGTAATAAATTAAATTTGATTAAAACAAATTTAAATATTTTTTCATATATGTTATGATGAATTGAAAATGGGGGACTCTGATGTAAACAAGACAAAAGTCTTTCTCTGGTCTGCATCCCCTTAACAATTGTGTGTATTGAGCTATACTGTATTGTACCCATTCTGCAATCTGTTAATACAATTTGCAATCAATCAATCTGTTATGCTTAACACACAGTACTATTAACTTTACTTAATTTCTAAGATTATATCATTTAGTTATTTTTTACGTGTGATCTAAAGATAAACAAAGGGTTTTAAAAGTGTTATATTTATCTTCTCTTATAGTACCAGAGAGAAGCTGAGGAGAATACATTTTTTTTAATTAAAATATATATGTATCTTTTTTTCTTCTTTTTTTTTTTTACATTTTAAGATTGAACCTTTTTCCCAGTGGTATCGAAAATGGTATCGAATATCGATACTTTTCAAGGTATCGTATCGAAGTTCGAAATTCCAGTATCGTGACAACACTAGTTTGTTGTAGACCTACGCGGTCGACCCGGGTTCGTCTCCCGATCCCGGACGTACATTTGCTGCATGTCCTTCCCCCATATCTTCTCCCATCCTTCCTCTGCTCTGCTCTCTGTCGGTCATGTCTGACCAGAAATAAGCTGTAAAAATGCTCAAAATAATGTTTTGCCTATTGGGGGGTACTGTCTCGCCTTCAAGTATTTGTTGAATATTTGTTGTTCTTGGAAAAACACACAAACGTAGACTATGTATTCTTCTAAAAGTATTGGGACCAGTCATCCTGTGTCCGTCTCCTTCCCGACAGCAAAAGGCGCTGGCGTCTCTCAAGAAGTACGGCGTCGGCACCTGCGGTCCCAGAGGGTTCTACGGCACCTTCGGTGAGTGAAGACACGCCCACTTTAACCCTTCCACTGCTGCACTGTTAACCCTTTCACTGTGACGATACAGAAGGTTACCCCTTTCACTGTGACGATACAGAAGGTTACCCCTTTCACTGTGACGATACAGAAGGTTAACCATTTCACTGACGATACAGAAGGTTAACCCTTTCACTGTGACGATACAGAAGGTTGACCCTTTCATTGTGACAATACAGAAGGTTAACCCTTTCACTGTGACGATACAGAAGGTTAACCCTTTCACTGTGACGATACAGAAGGTTGACCCTTTCATTGTGACAATACAGAAGGTTAACCCTTTCACTGTGACGATACAGAAGGTTAACCCTAGGCCTGCCACGATAACACATTTTGCTGGGCGATTAATTGCCCCCGAAAATATCACAATAAGCGATATTATTGCGACCGGTTAGAGCAGTGTTTCTCAAAGTGGGGGGCGCGCCCCCCAGGGGGGGGCGCAAAGGCATGACAGGGGGGGCCTTGAGATTTATTATAATTTTTTCTTTTCTTTTTTGGATTACAGAAAATTATCACTAAAGTGCTATCTGTTGCAGCTGCACTGTTCTCCATGAAAATACCATTTCTCAAAATCTGAAAATCATTATTTAATAAAACACAGAAAAGGATCACCAAGTTACTCTAGATAAGCTTCCTGACACATCTCCATCCAAACTCTTGGAAGAACTCTTTGAAATCTCATCTGATACCACCTAGAGAGCTAGTTTCAGAGTGTGGTGCTGAGTACCAAGTATCTCATCTCATGGCCCACCAAGTATCTCATGATGCAGCAGTTAAGGTGTTGATACCATTCAGCACCACATACAGTATCTGTGTGAAGCTGGCTTTTCATCCATGACAGCTCTGAAAACGAAATATAGGGCCAATTTGAAAGGTCACGATATTGGTGTTATTTCAATAAATTTAAACATGGCCCATTTCATGACTATTTTGTTGGGGGGGGGCGGGGGGCCAAAATATTTTGGTCTGCCAAAGGGGGGCCTGACAGAAAAAGTTTGAGAAGCACTGGGTTAGAGAATTTCTTTTTGGAGAAATTTATTTCCCAAAAGTTCTCATTTTTTTTTTTTTAAATTCACTAATATAATGATAATAGCATAATAATGCAAGGACACCGTTTCAAAGTGCAATACACTTTTTTTTTTTATAACTTTCTTTTTATTGTTTTTCACAATAAGCAAACAATCACAAACAACAAGACATAACAAAAACACAATCCCGGGCTGCATTATTAGTGTCACTTTACAAAAATATACTTTTCACATGCTGAGTTCTCAATTCTCTTACTTTCCCTATAGGTATGGCGAATATTCTTTACAACTATACATCAATACATCATCCACTGGTTGTCGTCATTAACATATAAAAGTCCCACTTTTCCCAGTACTTCAAACCTTTCTCTTCCTGTAATCTGAGAGTAAAAGTAAGTCTTTCCATTGTGTATATTTCGCCTATAATGGCCAACCATTTTTCTTTTGTTGGAGGTTCTTGTTGATACCAGAGACGCGTGATCGCTTTCTTACTTGCTGCTAAAAATATTTTCATCAAATATCTGTCTCCTCCTACCAATTCCTCAGGTAAGTTACCCCGGTACAAATAGGAGAAGGTCTCCGGTATCTTAAAATTCAATATAACCTGCATGGTGGAGTGAACATCTTGCCAATAACGTTGAATTCCTGGACAATTCCAAAACATATGAGAGTGGTTTGCCTCCCTCTGGCCCCACTGTCTCCAACATGGTTGCTCTATGTCTACTTGTCGGGATTTGATTTTGGGAGTTATGAAGAATCTAGTCAAGTTTTTCCAGCAGAATTCTCTCCATGTTTTTGAATTAGTCGAGCTACATTGAGTTCTGCACATGTTCTCCCATTCGTCTTCGGTTATTTCAATGTTTGATTCCTTTTCCCAATTTGTCTTAATGTAACTTGTGGAGTCAGTTCTGGCCTGAACAAAGCTATTATACAATTTTGACACAGTCTTACTTATCTTGTCCCTGTACGCCTGAATGAATATCTGAATAACACTGTCTATTGGGGTATTGGGCTCAGACACCTTTACCTCTTTTAGAAAGTACTGGCGTAGTTGTAGGTATCTGAAGAAGTCGTGTTTATCCAAACCGTATGTATCTTTCAAGGTTTGAAAGCTCACAAGTTCTCCATTCTCTACCATTGTGCTGAATGAGGTAATACCTCGGAGAGCCCATTCCTTAAATGTTTGATCATACATTCTTGGTTTAAATCCTAAATCGAAGGCAAACCACCTCAAGATCTTAATCCTTTTTTCTAACTTGAATTGTTTCACAATTTTGAACCATGTCTGTAGGGTGTGTACAATAAATGGGTTTAAGTTTCTATATAGGGTCTTGGCCTGCTGTCTATCACCAATTACTGTCTGGAGTGGTATATCAAGTGATTTCACTTCAATGTCCTTCCACTTCGCTTCGTAGTCCCTTTCACACCAACAGACCAAAGGTCTTATTTGCGCTGCATAGTAATACTCCTTCAGATTTGGGAGGGACATGCCTCCCTTCTCTTTAGGGAGTTGGAGTGTCCGGAACCTAATTCTCGGTTTTTTCCCGCTCCATATGAATCTAGAAATCATCCTGTCCCACTCGTTAAACTGTTTAGCAGGGATTTCCACCGGCAGGGACTGGAAAAGACAATACACTTTTATTTAACATTGGAAGACATTTTAAATATCCTAAATAAAAAAAATGCTCAGTTTGATTGTTTATTATAAAACAAACTGAAACTGGAAACAAGCCCTCTGTCTGGCTTTTTGTGTCATCCTTTTAACATGTACATGTATTATTAATGTACCTTGCGCCGCGGTACCATGTACAAAATGTTAATAAAGTGTGAGGAAAAAACTGGAAACGTAATAAATAAAAAGGCAGTGAAACAATAATCAAATAAACACAAATATATACTATCTCTATTGGAATGGAGACTTCAGCACAAGATAAACTAGGGATGGGCAAAAATAATCCAGATCGATTGATCACATGATGTACTCGAGTACTCGTGGAGGAAAAACGCTGTACAAAATAAACGTATTTTCCGGTGTTTTAGACTTTTATTTTGAAGCCCACTGCTCCGTCTTTTCCGGTGTTTTAGACTTTTATTTTGAAGCCGACCGGAGCGGAAGTATTGTTGTTATTATATTATCCTAGCAGCCAACTTGTCTCGTCCGGTTCTGTGTTTTTGAGCTAATGATAAAACAAATGTTGAGATTGTTGGTGAACAACTAACTTTAGGTTAGTTTTAACGTTAGCTACTAACGTTAGATGCAGCTACTACAGGCAATCAACGATGAGGAGGAAGCGTCAAAGCCGTATATAATAGAATAGCCGTGGTGCGTAGGCACGAGAGCGTAACTCGATTACCTGTTATAATAAATTAATTCATGTTTAACTTGTCCCCGTGTCCAGTCCTTTGACCACCCGTTCATTGTTTTTATTTTATTATTTTTTGGTCTTTTTCCCCCTCCATTTTCCTCCGATTTTTCTCCCATCCCAATGTTAGTCGTATGCCAATTCCCAGTCCCTTCCTGGTCGCTGCGCACTTACCCCCCACAGTCAGATCATCTGGGAGAGTGGAGGCTACCACGTGCTTCCTCCGACACACGTCCAGCCAATCACCGCTTCTTTTTCACCTGGCAGCGCGGATTCTCATCGAGAGGGCGTAGCGTGTGGGAGGACCACACTATCCCCCTCAAGTCCTATCCGCGCTTAGCAGGCGCCCCGACCGAACTGTAGGAGTCGCTGTTTACAACGACCCGGACCCACCCCGCCAGCTTCTCCCACCCTCTGATACTGCCAATTGTATTAGTGCAGACGGCCAGCCAAGCTGGTGACAACCCCGGAGCTGTGAGCTGGATTCGAACAGGCGAATCCAGCTCACAGCTCCGGGGTTGGTGACGAACGCAATCTCCGCTCGGCCACCTAACCGCCGACCACCCGTTCATTGTAAACAATGATGCATGTAATTGTATTAACGTTATTGTGTGTTGTAGCTATGCTATACGTTGTATTTTGTTTGTTAGTTATTTAGCTAATGTTGTTAGCATTGAATGAGCATCAACGAACGCTAGATCTTTAATCTTTATTTAGCAGTCCAGTTTCTCCGGGCAGTAGCGAGTAACTACTTGGTTCTAAAAATAGCTAACGTTACACTACAAATAACGCTACTTGGTTAAAAGGAGCAACACTATTGAGAAATGTAGTTAAGCTATGTGGCGTTGCCCCCACGGAGCTCCCGTGCTGTGCTCTAGTACGATGAATTGAAAATGGGGGACCCTGATGTAAACAAGACGAAAGTCTTTCTCTGGTCTGCATCCCCTTAACAATTGTATGTATTGAGCTGTACTGTACTGTACCCATTCTGCAATCTGCTAATAAAGTTTTCAATCAATCAAGTAACTCCAGCGGCCCCCAACACGGAGAGTGACTGACGATGGGTACTGGTTCCGCCTCATTAAAACAAACGCGCAAATAGCAATTAATCGCGCCCGTCAAAATCATTGCATTCATTTTAATTATCGCGGCAATTAATCGATTTATTGCTTATCGCGGCAGGCCTAGTTAACCCTTTCACTGTGACGATACAGCAGGTTAACCCTTTCACTGTGACGATACAGAAGGCATGCGGCCTTGGAGCCGCAGGTTGCCGACCCCTGGGTTAAAGGAACATGCCAACGTTATGGGAAGAATTTGCTTGTTTTATTTGTCACATATAAGGTAGATTACAGTGAAACGCTTGGTTCTGTATGAGCCTCCTGAGATTGTGCTTCATACAGTAAAAAAGAATAAAGACCAAACATACATATACAAAAGTACAAAATGCAAAAATGAGGTAGAGGTGTAGTGCAAATATTTTAGTAATAAATGGATCAAATATGGTGTAGTGTTAAAAAGTGTAAACTAGCCTATAGCTTAAATCTCCGGGAGAGGTGGTTTTGGCCAACAGCTAGGCTAGCTGGTTCTTATCCGCTTCCATTCATTTGTGCTAAGCTAGGCTAGCTTGCAGCCGGATAGCTTTCTAATGAACGCTAGAGGAAGTTGGTATCTACAGTATCTTCTTGTCTGACTCTGGAGGAGACAGTAAGTTAATTTCCCATAATGTTGACGTGTTCCTTTAAACTGAAAACCTCTCCTCTTGATCAATAGAGTCTATCTATAATGTTCCTTTAAACTGAAGCCCCTCCTCTTGATCAATAAAGAGTCTATCTATAATGTTCCTTTAAACTGAAGCCCCTCCTCTTGATCAATAAAGAGTCTATCTATAATGTTGATGTGTTCCTTTAAACGGAAGCCCCTCCTCTTGATCAATAAAGATTCTATCCATAATGTTCCTTTAAACTGAAGCCCCTCCTCTTGATCAATAAAGAGTCTATCTATAATGTTCCTTTAAACTGAAGCCCCTCTTGATCAATAAAGAGTCTATCTATAATGTTCCTTTAAACTGAAGCCTCTCCTCTTGATCAATAAAGAGTCAAAGTCTTTATGCCGCTGGTTTTGTTGATGAGTATAAAATATGGAGCAGCCTCCTTGCTGGTATTAATATGAACTGTAGTTACTGGGGAATGAAGCAGTTTCCCCTGGAAGTCTCACGCAAGCCATTCTGTTTACTGGTCCGGCTCCGTTTCAAAGGACCTGTATGTGACGTTAATCTCCTCTCTCTCCTCTCTCCTCTCTCCTCTCTCCTCTCTCCTCTCTCCTCTCTCTTCTCTCTCCTCTCTCCTCTCTCCTCTCTCTTCTCTCTTCTCTCCTCTCTCCTCTCTCCTCTCTCCTCTCTCCTCTCTCTTCTCTCTTCTCTCCTCTCTCCTATCCCCTGTCCCCTCTCTCCTCTCCTCTCCTCTTCTCTCCGCTCTCTTCTCCCTGCTCTCTCCCCTCTTCTCTCTCCTCTTCTCTCCGCTCTCTCCTCTCCGCTTTCTCCTCTCTCTCCTTTCTCCTCTCTTCTCTCCACTCTCTTCTCAATCCTCTCCTCTCTCTTCTCTCCTCTCTCCTTTCTCTTCTCTCTCCTCTCCACTCTCTTCTCTCCTCTCTCTTCTCTCCTCTCTCTCTCCTCTCTCTCTCCTCTCTCTCTCCGCTCTTCTCTCCTCTCTCCTCTCTCCTCTCTCTTCTCTCTGCCCTCTCTCCTCTCCTCTCTCCTCTCCCCTCTCTTCTCTCCTCTCCTCTCCGCTTTCTCCTCTCTCCTCTCTGCTCTCTCCCCTCTTCTCTCTCCTCTCTCCTCTTCTATCCGCTCTCTCCTCTCTCCGCTCTCTCCTCTCCGCTTTCTCCTCTCTCTCTCTTCTCTCCTCTCTCCTCTCCTCTCTCTTCTCTCCTCTCCTTTCTTTTCTCTCTCCTCTCCACTCTCCTCTCTCTTCTCTCTTCTCTCTTCTCTCTTCTCTCTCCTCTCTCTCTTCTCTCCTCTCCTCTCTGCTCTCCTCTCTCCGCTCTTCTCTCCTCTCTCCTCTCCTCTCTTCTCTCTGCTCTCTCCCCTCTCTCCTCTTCTCTCCACTCTCCTCTCCTCTCTCTTCTCTCTGCTCTCTCCCCTCTCCGCTCTCTCCCATCTCCTCTCTCTCTTCTCTCCTCCTCTCTCTCTTCTCTCCTCTCTCCTCTCTCCTCTCTCTCTCCTCTCTCTTCTCTCCTCTCCTCTCTCTCTTCTCTCCACTCTCTCCTCTCTCCTCTCTCCTCTCCACTCTCTCCACTCTCTCCACTCTCTCCACTCTCTCATCTCTCTCCTCTCTCCTCTCTCTCCTCTCCTCTCTCCTCTCTCCTCTCTCCTCTCTCGCTCCCCTCCAGATGTCCACTTGGAGTTAGAGGATCGTTTAGCCAAGTTCATGAGGACAGAGGAGGCCATCATCTACTCCTACGGATTTGCCACCATTGCTAGTGCAATACCCGCATACTCAAAGAGGGGGGACATAGTTTTTGTGTAAGTACCCACTTTACACTCGCATTTAAAGCCACATTGTTTAGAGGTGTAGTAGTAAGATTGTCCAGTTTTTAATTATTAAGTTAGTTCATAAATAGTCAACGTCTGGCATTAGCAGCCCGACAATCCCCACTTGCATTTAATTGTATTTATTTATTATTAAAAATTATGTTTTGTCTTTCTATAATATTTTTTCTCTCATCCCCCAATTTAGTCGTTATGCCAATTCCCTTCCTGGTCGTTGCGCGCATTGTCGGTCTGGGGAGGGTGTAGACTACCACATGCTGCCCTACTGTCGGTCTGAGGAGGGTGTAGACTACCACATGCTGCCCTACTGTCGGTCTGGGGAGGGTGTAGACTACCACATGCTGCCCTACTGTCGGTCTGGGGAGGGTGTAGACTACCACATGCTGCCCTACTGTCGGTCTGGGGAGGGTGTAGACTACCACATGCTGCCCTACTGTCGGTCTGGGGAGGGTGTAGACTACCACATGCTGCCCTACTGTCGGTCTGGGGAGGGTGTAGACTACCACATGCTGCCCTACTGTCGGTCTGGGGAGGGTGTAGACTACCACATGCTGCCCTACTGTCGGTCTGGGGAGGGTGTAGACTACCACATGCTGCCCTACTGTCGGTCTGGGGAGGGTGTAGACTACCACATGCTGCCCTACTGTCGGTCTGGGGAGGGTGTAGACTACCACATGCTGCCCCACTGTCGGTCTGGGGAGGGTGTAGACTACCACATGCTGCCCTACTGTCGGTCTGGGGAGGGTGTAGACTACCACATGCTGCCCTACTGTTGCTCTGGGGAGGGTGTAGACTACCACATGCTGCCCTACTGTCGGTCTGGGGAGGGTGTAGACTACCACATGCTGCCCCACTGTCGGTCTGGGGAGGGTGTAGACTACCACATGCTGCCCTACTGTTGGTCTGGGGAGGGTGTAGACCACCACATGCTTCCCTACTGTCTGTCTGGGGAGGGTGTAGACTACCACATGCTGCCCTACTGTTGGTCTGGGGAGGGTGTAGACGACCACATGCTGCCCCACTGTCGGTCTGGGGAGGGTGTAGACCAGGGGTCTCAAACTCAATGTACCTGGGGGCCACTAGAGTCTGGGTGAGGCTGGGCCGCATCAAATATTCCACAAAAAAAGGGGTTCAAGTTTTCCAAAAAAAAAGTACAACTGATCCAATCTTCTCAATCTTTAGTAATAACATTTCAGAACATAAACGGCTCTTCAGAACATGAACAGTTCTTCAGAACATAGGCTTCTCTTACCTACTCCTTGCTGCCAGAGACTTGGCAGTGCTTCCTCTTATGTCTTCCCCCCTTGTGTGTCCTCTGAGGTTTTCAGGCGCAATACATCTTCAACAAACTACCCCTTTGCCTCATCATAAAACCTCACAAACACCAGCAACTGAGCGTTCTCAGTGGTGTCAGTGGACTCATCCACAGCTAAGGAAAGGCACTGTGCATTTTTTTTTATTCTATCACAAAGCTGTTTAATCAAATCACCAGCCAGTATTTCAGTTATTCTGTCAAAGAGCACCTACGGGAGACTGCAATTAGAAACTGGCCTCGGTAAATGTCCAAACCCACCCCCCACCCAACCCCCGCCAACCCCCGCCAATGTAGTTTCTTCCCCCTCAAATGTACTGTATATATTCTCTTCTAGTCTGAAACTTTTTAAATTGTATTGCTAAATTGACATTACTATAGCCCATTCAACATCGATTATCTTATCGTTCAGGATGTAGGAACGTTTAACTTTTTGCATTCACACATTCATATGAAAATACCGTCTAGAATATAAATATGTTATCGTTTTCTGCAGTAATTCCTAGAACGTGAGATATAGGCATAAATGCATATACATTATCGAATGCCGTTTGTTGCCGATCCACGCTATATTAAAATTTCAACTGTACATGGTCCTAAACGTTATGACTGATCATGCGCGGGTGAACGGAGGGGGGGGGTCGTTTATAATTCCGTGATCGTCGTTGAATGCTTTATGTAGTATGGGTGATATATAGATCAGAGCAGTTTGTATGGATAATAATAAACAAACAGGCTGAAAGTCACGGCAGCCTCCTCTTACCGTTGGGCGATGAGACTGGAGCAAAAAGATCCCAGTTATTTGATGGGGATCGAGTCCATCCATTTCCGGTTTGTATAATACTAATACACGCCCAAATCATGTCGATTATTGAGTTATGGCAGCGATCCATATCCACGGTGTGTGGCTAGAGTCCCGCGACGATATGCGAGTGGCCGGACGTATTTAGGAGACGCACCGATATCCAACCGGCCATTTCCGGTTTGGCAACTCGCCGATCATCCACCAGGGGGCAGTATTGAAGCGTTGCAGAGTTGTGCCGAGTCCCACTGCATCAGACAAGGCTCCGTGAGTGAAATATGAATACCATGGCGAAAATATGAAATATGATCACAATGATCTCAAACAAGTCGTACAGCGTGATTGGCGGGGGAAAGTGTTAACAATTGTGTATATTGAGCCGTACTGTATTGTACCCATTCTGCAATCTGTTAATAAAATCGTCAATCAATCAATGGAGGGAAGTCTATCTAGTAGGGCTGACCTTCGATATTTTTTTTGGAATTCGAAGCTTCGAGATTAAATTCTTTTTTTTTTATTATAATAAAAAGATTTTTTTTTTTTTTTTTTTTTATGTTGTTGGACTTGTACAGCACTTTGTTCAACTTTGTCAGTGCTGTAAAGTTTAAATCTTAGACAAATGAAACACTGCTTTCATGAAATATTGTAAGCCGTCATTTGAGGCTTTATAAAAGCAGCACAATGAACACAAATCTGTCAGTGCCGAGTCCGACCTCGTCTTAAATAACAAACAGCATTGCTTGTTGTAGTTAACAAAGAGAGGCAGAGTTGAGTTTGCACACAAAAAAAAAGATTTAAATTATTATTATTATTTTTTTATATATTCGAATTTTATTTTCATATTCCAATCCCATGCCCATCGAACAAAGTATTGAAGACAGCCCTACTATCTAGACCCACACACCCTACATGTATGGAGGGAAGTCTGTGTTGCCGGGCAGGATCTGAGCAGCTTCTCTGATTGGCTGTTCTCTCCACAGGGACGAGGCGGCCTGCTTCTCCATCCAGAAGGGCCTGCAGGCGTCCCGCAGCTTCATCAAGTACTTCAGCCACAACGACATGGAGGACCTGGAGCGCCTCCTCAAGGAGCAGGAGCTGGAGGACCAGAAGGTCAGTCTGGGCTCCACCCTCCGTCTTCCAGACACTGAGCTTCACAGCTCCACAAGAGCACAACGGCATAATTTCATAATAAAAGCACAACGGCATAATTTCATACTGAAAGCACAACGGCATCATTTCATAATAAAAGCGGAACAGCATAATTTTATAATAAAAGCGCAACGGCATCATTTCATAATGAAAGCATCTCCCAATTTACATATTCCATGAGCGAAAAGGAGCAAGGGGAAGAAAATATTATCTAGCATGCCCCCTTTACTCAAAACAATAAATAGACAATAGAAATAGATGGTCTATCAATTACACATATTTAACAAGCAATACTTACAATAACATGAGAAAAATAAATAGTCATAGGGAAAGCTATTACCCCTTAACTTCATAAACTCTAAATGTTCTTTCTTTATACATTTTCTTGAACTGAAAGACATTTGTAGAACTCTTTTAAATCATTCTGGAGAGAATTCCATAGTTCTAGGCTACATACTGAAATACACATCCTCCTGATGCTTTAACCCTTTCACTACCACACTACAGAAGGTTAACCCTTTCACTACCACACTACAGAAGGTTAACCCTTTCAATACCACACTACAGAGGGTTAACCCTTTCACTACCACACTACAGAAGGTTAACCCTTTCACTACCACACTACATAAGGTTAACCCTTTCACTACCACACTACAGAAGGTTAACCCTTTCACTACCACACTACAGAAGGTTAACCCTTTCACTACCACACTACATAAGGTTAACCCTTTCACTACCACACTACAGAAGGTTAACTCTTTCACTACCACACTACAGAAGGTTAACCCTTTCACTACCACACTACAGAAGGTTAACCCTTTCACTACCACACTACAGAAGGTTAACCCTTTCACTACCACACTACAGAAGGTTAACCCTTTCACTACCACACTACAGCAGGTTAACCCCTTCACTACCACACTACAGAAGGTTAACCCCTTCACTACCACACTACAGAAGGTTAACCTTCTGTATTGTCGCAGTGAAAAGGTTAACCCTTTGGTAGTGTGGTAGTGAAAGGGTTAAAGACGTGAACGTGGATGTGTGCTCCCTCTCTCCTGGCTGCAGAACCCCCGTAAGGCCCGCGTGACCAGGAGGTTCATCGTGGTGGAGGGACTGTACATCAACACCGCGGACATCTGCCCTCTGCCAGCGCTGGTGAGGGGACCAGAGCTGGGCCTCAAACCTGCTCTTTATCTTCTTATAGAATGGCCTTAACCCTTTCACTGCCACACGACAGCCGGTTAACCCTTTCACTGTGACAATACAGAAGGTTAGCCCTTTACTATCACACAACCGACGGTGATGCTCCATCATTAGCATCATTAGCTCCGCGGAGCTAATGATGCTAATGATGGAGCATCACCGTCTGTTGTGTGATAGTAAAGGGTTAACCTTCTGTCGTGTGGCAGTGAAAGGGTTAAGGGATTAAATACTTGTTTTAAATCTTGTTTTATGTTGCCTTTTTATTTAAGGCCCTGAATGTCACATACCGGTATACATGTGTGTGTGTGTGTGTGTGTGTGTGTGTGTGTGTGTACTAGGGGTGGGAATCACCAGAGGCCTCACGATACGATCACGATACTTGAGTCACGATACGATAGTATTGCGATACTAAATATATTGCGATATTACTATTGCGATTTATTACCTTTTTTCAACTGCAAAGTAAAACTGTCAACATGTTTTATCTAATAAAATAAAGTTCAGTCTGTTCATCTCACTTCAATAATTTTTATTGCAGAACATGGTATTTTCTCAAGCAGACGGATGTCAACACTGTAATCTGTGTTGCATGTACCTGACAAACTGAACTGTTTGTATTACAGTCATATTCCATGTGTGTGTGTGTGTGGACTACTGTACTATTACAGGTATTGAAATGAACAATGCAACTTCCTTATACAAAAACAAAATACAAAAAAATATATTTTTTATGAATAATTAAATATCGATACTTGGCATCCCTGTATCGATACAGTATCGCCACGCAAAGTATCGCGATACTACTACGTATCGATTTTTTCCCCCACCCCTAGTGTGTACTGTAGTATGTATTCCCACCAGGTGAAGCTGAAGTATATATGTATGCATGTTCTATGTATTCCCACCAGGGGGCGGTCTTGGCTCTGTATGTACACGATCACAATGGACTTGAAATTCCACTTCTTTGCCTTAAAAAAAAGTCTGTGGTTGCGTTTGCAGTCTGCTGAGTGAGACTGCACTGTGAAGCGCCGTCCACTGAGTTCTGAAGCATCTGGCTGAATACAGGGTTCACACAAGGTCCTTGAAGTGCTTAAAGTGCTTGATATTTAGACCTATCTCAAACCCTGCCCCTTTTCTTGATCCTCCAATCACAACTGTTGTCCAGACAACTGTTGTGATTGGAGGATCAAGAAAAGAGGGCAGGGTTTGAGATAGGTCTTGAAAACAGCCAAGGTGCTTAAAAAGTCCTTGAAATTCAAATCAACCATTCGCATTGAAAGTTTTGTTCATCCATGATAAAATGGTTCTGAATCAAGAAATTGAATTGTTTTATTTAAAGTGTAACTAATTGTCGGAAATTATTTTTTCAAGCCATAAATATTGGATCTGAATTTTCTGAAACACAGCATTTAAAAGTGAATTGTATCCCTTTAAATGCCCTTTTAAAATGAAAGATAGTGCTTAGGAAAGTACTTGAAAAGTCACCATAACACTACCACCACCACGCTACACACCATAACACTACCACCACCACGCTACACACCATAACACTACCACCACCATGCTTCACACCATAACACTACCACCACCATGCTACACACCATAACACTACCACCACCACGCTACACACCATAACACTACCACCACCACGCTACACACCATAACACTACCTGCTACACACCATAACACTACCTGCTACACACCATAACACTACCTGCTACACACCATAACACTACCACCACCACGCTACACACCATAACACTACCTGCTACACACCATAACACTACCTGCTACACACCATAACACTACCACCACCACGCTACACACCATAACACTACCTGCTACACACCATAACACTACCTGCTACACACCATAACACTACCACCACCATGCTACACACCATAACACTACCTGCTACACACCATAACACTACCTGCTACACACCATAACACTACCACCACCACGCTACACACCATAACACTACCTGCTACACACCATAACACTACCTGCTACACACCATAACACTACCACCACCATGCTACACACCATAACACTACCTGCTACACACCATAACACTACCTGCTACACACCATAACACTACCTGCTACACACCATAACACTACCTGCTACACACCATAACACCACCTGCTACACACCATAATACCACCTGCTACACACCATAACACTACCTGCTACACACCATAACACTACCTGCTACACACCATAACACTACCTGCTACACACCATAACACTACCTGCTACACACCATAACACTACCTGCTACACACCATAACACCACCCTGCTACACACCATAACACTACCTGCTACACACCATAACACTACCTGCTACACACCATAACACTACCTGCTACACACTATAACACCACCCTGCTACACACCATAACACTACCTGCTACACACCATAACACTACCTGCTACACACCATAACACTACCTGCTACACACCATAACACTACCTGCTAGCTGCTACACACCATAACACTACCCTGCTACACACCATAACACCACCTGCTACACACCATAACACTACCTGCTACACACCATAACACTACCTGCTACACACCATAACACTACCTGCTACACACCATAACACTACCTGCTACACACCATAACACCACCTGCTACACACCATAACACTACCTGCTACACACCATAACACTACCTGCTACACACCATAACACTACCTGCTACACACCATAACACTACCTGCTACACACCATAACACTACCTGCTACACACCATAACACTACCTGCTACACACCATAACACCACCTGCTACACACCATAACACCACCCTGCTACACACCATAACACTACCTGCTACACACCATAACACTACCTGCTACACACCATAACACTACCTGCTACACACCATAACACCACCCTGCTACACACCATAACACTACCTGCTACACACCATAACACCACCTGCTTCACACCATAACACTACCTGCTACACACCATAACACTACCTGCTACACACCATAACACCACCTGCTACACACCATAACACTACCTGCTACACACCATAACACTACCTGCTACACACCATAACACTACCTGCTACACACCATAACACTACCATGCTACACACCATAACACCACCCTGCTACACACCATAACACCACCTGCTACACACCATAACACTACCTGCTACACACCATAACACTACCTGCTACACACCATAACACTACCTGCTACACACCATAACACTACCTGCTACACACCATAACACTACCTGCTACACACCATAACACTACCTGCTACACACCATAACACTACCTGCTACACACCATAACACTACCCTGCTACACACCATAACACCACCTGCTACACACCATAACACTACCTGCTACACACCATAACACTACCTGCTACACACCATAACACTACCTGCTACACACCATAACACCACCTGCTACACACCATAACACTACCTGCTACACACCATAACACTACCTGCTACACACCATAACACTACCTGCTACACACCATAACACTACCTGCTACACACCATAACACTACCTGCTACACACCATAACACTACCATGCTTCACACCATAACACTACCTGCTACACACCATAACACTACCATGCTTCACACCATAACACTACCTGCTACACACCATAACACTACCTGCTACACACCATAACACTACCTGCTACACACCATAACACTACCTGCTACACACCATAACACTACCTGCTACACACCATAACACCACCTGCTACACACCATAACACTACCTGCTACACACCATAACACTACCTGCTACACACCATAACACTACCTGCTACACACCATAACACTACCCTGCTACACACCATAACACTACCTGCTACACACCATAACACTACCTGCTACACACCATAACACTACCTGCTACACACCATAACACTACCCTGCTACACACCATAACACCACCTGCTACACACCATAACACTACCTGCTACACACCATAACTCTACCTGCTACACACCATAACACTACCTGCTACACACCATAACACCACCCTGCTACACACCATAACACTACCTGCTACACACCATAACACCACCTGCTACACACCATAACACTACCTGCTACACACCATAACACTACCTGCTACACACCATAACACTACCCTGCTACACACCATAACACCACCTGCTACACACCATAACACTACCTGCTACACACCATAACACTACCTGCTACACACCATAACACTACCTGCTACACACCATAACACTACCTGCTACACACCATAACACCACCTGCTACACACCATAACACTACCTGCTACACACCATAACACTACCTGCTACACACCATAACACTACCTGCTACACACCATAACACTACCTGCTACACACCATAACACTACCTGCTACACACCATAACACTACCTGCTACACACCATAACACCACCTGCTACACACCATAACACTACCTGCTACACACCATAACACTACCTGCTACACACCATAACACTACCTGCTACACACCATAACACTACCTGCTACACACCATAACACCACCCTGCTACACACCATAACACTACCTGCTACACACCATAACACCACCTGCTACACACCATAACACCACCTGCTACACACCATAACACTACCTGCTACACACCATAACACCACCTGCTACACACCATAACACCACCCTGCTACACACCATAACTCTACCCTGCTACACACCATAACACTACCTGCTACACACCATAACACTACCTGCTACACACCATAACACTACCTGCTACACACCATAACACTACCTGCTACACACCATAACACTACCTGCTACACACCATAACACTACCTGCTACACACCATAACACTACCATGCTACACACCATAACACTACCTGCTACACACCATAACACTACCTGCTACACACCATAACACTACCTGCTACACACCATAACACCACCTGCTACACACCATAACACCACCTGCTACACACCATAACACTACCTGCTACACACCATAACACTACCTGCTACACACCATAACACTACCTGCTAGCTGCTACACACCATAACACTACCTGCTACACACCATAACACTACCTGCTACACACCATAACACCACCTGCTACACACCATAACACTACCTGCTACACACCATAACACCACCTGCTACACACCATAACACTACCATGCTACACACCATAACACTACCTGCTACACACCATAACACTACCTGCTACACACCATAACACTACCTGCTACACACCATAACACTACCTGCTACACACCATAACACCACCTGCTACACACCATAACACTACCTGCTACACACCATAACACTACCTGCTACACACCATAACACTACCTGCTACACACCATAACACTACCTGCTACACACCATAACACTACCTGCTACACACCATAACACTACCTGCTACACACCATAACACCACCTGCTACACACCATAACACTACCTGCTACACACTATAACACTACCTGCTACACACCATAACACCACCACGCTACACACCATAACACTACCTGCTACACACCATAACACTACCTGCTACACACCATAACACTACCTGCTACACACCATAACACCACCACGCTACACACCATAACACCACCTGCTACACACCATAACACCACCACGCTACACACCATAACACTACCTGCTACACACCATAACACCACCTGCTACACACCATAACACCACCTGCTACACACCATAACACTACCTGCTACACACCATAACACTACCTGCTACACACCATAACACCACCCTGCTACACACCATAACACTACCTGCTACACACCATAACACTACCTGCTACACACCATAACACTACCTGCTACACACCATAACACTACCTGCTACACACCATAACACTACCTGCTACACACCATAACACTACCTGCTACACACCATAACACTACCTGCTACACACCATAACACCACCACGCTACACACCATAACACTACCTGCTACACACCATAACACTACCTGCTACACACCATAACACTACCTGCTACACACCATAACACCACCACGCTACACACCATAACACTACCTGCTACACACCATAACACTACCTGCTACACACCATAACACCACCTGCTACACACCATAACACTACCTGCTACACACCATAACACCACCACGCTACACACCATAACACCACCACGCTACACACCATAACACCACCTGCTACACACCATAACACTACCTGCTACACACCATAACACTACCTGCTACACACCATAACACTACCTGCTACACACCATAACACCACCTGCTACACACCATAACACTACCTGCTACACACCATAACACTACCTGCTACACACCATAACACCACCTGCTACACACCATAACACTACCTGCTACACACCATAACACTACCTGCTACACACCATAACACTACCTGCTACACACCATAACACTACCTGCTACACACCATAACACCACCTGCTACACACCATAACACTACCTGCTACACACCATAACACTACCTGCTACACACCATAACACCACCTGCTACACACCATAACACTACCTGCTACACACCATAACACTACCTGCTACACACCATAACACTACCTGCTACACACCTTAACACCACCTGCTACACACCATAACACTACCTGCTACACACCATAACACTACCTGCTACACACCATAACACCACCTGCTACACACCATAACACCACCTGCTACACACCATAACACCACCTGCTACACACCATAACACTACCTGCTACACACCATAACACCACCTGCTACACACCATAACACTACCTGCTACACACCATAACACTACCTGCTACACACCATAACACTACCTGCTACACACCATAACACCACCTGCTACACACCATAACACTACCTGCTACACACCATAACACTACCTGCTACACACCATAACACCACCTGCTACACACCATAACACTACCTGCTACACACCATAACACCACCTGCTACACACCATAACACTACCTGCTACACACCATAACACCACCTGCTACACACCATAACACTACCTGCTACACACCATAACACTACCTGCTACACACCATAACACCACCTGCTACACACCATAACACCACCTGCTACACACCATAACACCACCTGCTACACACCATAACACCACCTGCTACACACCATAACACCACCTGCTACACACCATAACACAACCTGCTACACACCATAACACTACCTGCTACACACCATAACACTACCTGCTACACACCATAACACTACCTGCTACACACCATAACACCACCTGCTACACACCATAACACTACCTGCTACACACCATAACACCACCTGCTACACACCATAACACCACCTGCTACACACCATAACACCACCTGCTACACACCATAACACTACCTGCTACACACCATAACACCACCTGCTACACACCATAACACCACCTGCTACACACCATAACACTACCTGCTACACACCATAACACCACCACGCTTCACACCATAACACCACCTGCTACACACCATAACACCACCTGCTACACACCATAACACTACCTGCTACACACCATAACACTACCTGCTACACACCATAACACTACCTGCTACACACCATAACACCACCTGCTACACACCATAACACCACCACGCTTCACACCATAACACTACCTGCTACACACCATAACACCACCTGCTACACACCATAACACCACCTGCTACACACCATAACACTACCTGCTACACACCATAACACCACCTGCTACACACCATAACACCACCACGCTTCACACCATAACACCACCTGCTACACACCATAACACCACCACGCTTCACACCATAACACCACCTGCTACACACCATAACACCACCACGCTTCACACCATAACACTACCTGCTACACACCATAACACTACCTGCTTCACACCATAACACTACCTGCTACACACCATAACACTACCTGCTTCACACCATAACACTACCTGCTACACACCATAACACTACCTGCTTCACACCATAACACTACCTGCTACACACCATAACACCACCTGCTACACACCATAACACCACCACGCTTCACACCATAACACCACCACCACCGTGCTCCACTGATGAGGTCCCCACATATAGAAACTGTTGTAATTCCTACACTGTTCACCTGCTTAGCATGTAAATAATATACCCTCACATTAAAGCTGAACGTCTGCACTTAAAGCACATCTTGATTGTTTCGTTTAAAATCCAGTGTGGCGTACAGAGCCACAGCGATGACATCAAATATCTCTGGACGTCACCTGACTGTGTGTACTATACTATGTTTTCCCACCAGGTGAAGCTGGAGTATAAGCAGGGGTGTAAAGTACTTGAGTAATTGTACTTTGTTACAATACTTAAGTACTGTTTTTGGGGATTTGTACTTTACTCTGGTATTATTAGGTTTGTATACTTGTACTTTTACTCAATTACATTTCAGAGAAGAAAAACATACTTTTTACTCCTTACATTTAAAACGCAGACCTACAAAGTACAAATCTCGCAGGTCCAACCATTTAAATTCGTATATTTGTTTCTCTGGCCGAACTAACGTTAACGTTATTAATCCTGCGGCCGCTCTTTATTTAAAAACAGCCAGATACTCTGACTTTTACTTGAGTACGATTTTGAGACGGTACCCATACTTTCACTTAAGTATAATTTCTGGGTACTTTTACCCAGAGCTTACACCCCTGAGTATAAGTATGTATGTATGTTCTATGTATTCCCACCAGGTGAAGTATAAGTATGTATGTTCTATGTATTCCCACCAGGTGAAGCTGAAGTATAAGTACAAAGTGCGTATCTTCCTGGAGGAGAGCATGTCCTTTGGCGTTCTGGGGGAACATGGCAGAGGCGTCACGGAGCACTTTGGTGTCGACGTGAGTGGAGTTCATCAAGTTTCAGGTTTTGTTTGTCTCATATATAAGGTACACGTACATTACAGTGAAATGCTTGGTTCTGTATGAGCCTCCTGAGATCAGTCAGAATCAGAAAGGTCTTTATTGCCAAGTATTTACACGTACAAGGAATTTGATTTGGTCCTTTTTGGTGCGACATTAACCGACAGACAATTACGGTAGAATACAATAAAAAGGTAGAATGAAATCAAATGTAATATAAAATAAATTAAAATGGAAGCACAATAGAATAGAATTACAGAATTCTAAAATAAAATAGGCCAGGACTGTACAATTGGGAAGTACAATTGTACACTTTATTATTTTTTCTTTTTATTGTGTTTTTGGTAGATTTGTTTAAAATTGTTTGTTCTACCGGGCAGTCCGGTAGAGAGAGAGGAAGAACGGGGGAGACAGAGCGGGGGGAAGACATTCGGCAAAGGACGCCGGGTCCGGGAATCGAACCCGGGTCGGCCGCTTCGCGACGCAGCGCGTTACATGGGTCGCCACTTGGGTGCCCAATTGTACACTTTTTCAAGTGGAAAAATACATAAAACACACTGTTTGTTACGTCCTGCACATGGGAAATCGGTTTAAAATGGAAGATTGACCCACGTCTTTATGGAGTGGTTAGTACCCAAGAACCACATGGAAAGAAACGTGCACGAATAGAGGTCTCGACGAAGGCATTGTTAAAGTTATTTCTTTCCATATCGCCAAACTCCAGTAGTCTGGCTGCTGTTAATGAAACACTTAGCAATTCCTGTTTTAGGTGTTTTATTAATAATTAATTGATGTACTTAACCTCTTAACGGTCCTGTACATTTTGCATAAAACGCCTGTCGATTACAAACCCAAAGTAAGTTGAAAGTTATTCTTGAACCATCTGTAGCACATGCACTGGTCTGGCCTCTTCTGAAAGGAAACGTTATGAATTTTCTTCCACAACAGCTGGAATCACTCTGAGTGCTAATGTAATAGAGTTACAGAGGTTTGAACACTGAAATAAACGTTATTTTATACTTACGTCTGAATTATTTTGCAAACGGATGCCCGCAAAAGAGTTCCAGCTGAGAGGTATGAGCTGGAGTTTATCAAGTTTCAGGTTTTGTTTTATTTGTCACATATAAGGTATGTGTACATTACAGTGAAAGTATTGGTTCTGTATGAGCCCCCTGAGATTGTCCGAATCAGAAAGGTCTTTATTGCCAAGTATTTACACATTTGCAAAGGAATTCGATTTGGTCCTTTGTGGTGCGACATTAACGGACAGACAATTACAGTAGAATAAAATAAAAAGTAAAAATAAAATGGAATATAAACTAAATTAAAATAGAAGCACAATAGAATAGAATAGAATTATAAAATAAAATAGGCCACGGCTGTACAATTGTGCACGATGTGGTCCAGTATATATACACTAATAAGAATAAAAATAACAATACAGTGGGATGGAATAGTTAACAGGGCTTCATCATACAGTAAAGAAAAAAGTGAAGTACAAAATGCAAAAATTAGGTAGAGCAAATCTTTTAGTAATAAATAGATCAAATATAGTGTAGTGTTTTTGATAAATGAATGTTAGCACAGCATGAGGATACATTCATGATCAATAAAACGTTTGTTAGGAGACATACAAACGTAAACTATTAATTACATACTTTTTTTTTTTTTTTTTAATAGTAGACTGGACTATGTCAATGTTGAACTTGTAATGGAATTTACACTATTTTACCAACTTTGTTGCTCTATTCAGATAACATCTGATTAACTTCAGCAGCTGATCATGTGATTAAAACCACCCCAAGTTATTAGTTCACAATGTTGTGTTTATAAATTAGTTATATAGAGAAACGCACACACATTGATTTAGATTTATTTCAATCATCAATTTTACAGATTGATTGTGGTTGTCTTTTCACATTAATATTGATAAATCACAATGACTTGGATCATTTTTTACATTCTATAACTGACTATATATATCTTAGTCTACGTCTGTGGTTGTGTTCACATGTGCCGCCCCATCAACTACTGGAGTGGACATGTTGCAAGATCCACTGATCACACTTCAATTTTCACTTGGATTTTCGAGTTGAAACAAAGATTGAATTAATGCAGTGGTTTCCAGACGTTTTCAATCAGGCCCCACTTGGGTAGTTGGAATATATATATTTTTTGCCCCACCTAGCTAGAATCCATTTTAGGCTACAAACATGCCATTTCCTCTACCACTAACAAGACAGGATTAACATAACAAAGATACAATTATAGTTTTATATTTTATTTGAAAATGCTTGGCAAATGATCCTGTGCCACTGTGAAATAATTAGGCCTAATTAAAAACGTAGTTGTAGGCCTACAGTAGGATAGGAGATTTCTTTTCATTCACATAATAATAATTTGCCTAATAATTTGCCACCTTTTTTGTGGCAAAACGTATTTAGGCTTCTGAATGTGCTCTGTATAAAGAACAACACCTGGCGGTCAGTTCATTTTTGTTTACATTGTTCAGTTTTGGTAGGCTAAATTAATATTAGTCTTTCGCACCCCACCTGCAGTACCTCCGCGCCCCACTAGGGGGTTGCGCCTCACACTTTGGGGACCACTGAATTAATGAATGAAAGTATGGCAAATTCAAATCAAGGAGCCTTATCGCACTCTGTGAGTGTGACACTGTACTGTACTGTGCTCACAGCAGACTATTAGGCTAAGCGGCAAACTAGTTCAAATACTTCCTTTTGTCACGCAGCGCATTGTCGCTTCACGCACCAATAGGGAGGTGTAGTGGTTACGTCATTGTTGTTTCCGGCCGGTCCACCTCGCTGGAAATTGCAATGTATTTCCAATGGACACATTTCTAAATCGTCTTGTTTAAAACAAATAAAGCATGAACATTGACACGGTGTACCTTTCTGTGCGTATTCATCCACAATCTATAGCTCACAATTCGCAATTAATCGTAAAATAATTACGTATAATTGTATTTCAACAAAAAATGCTTAACACATTGAGTGCCAGCCACGAGAAATCTCGTTATTTCATGCCATGCGTTGAGTGCCAACGATGAGAAATCTAGTTTTTAATCGTTATTTCTTTTATTAGCGATTTCCATTCATTTTTCATCAATCTAGCCTCATGTTACCATTGGGACTGGCTTTGAGCTTGAACAGGGAAAATACCGCCCCTATCGTCTCTCTGGATGGTATTGCACCCATTGTATTGGACTGAATGAAATGGATGGGGAAAAAAGACATTTTACTTATCAGGCATGTAACCGGAGACGATCCCATTCATTGCCCACCCTCAGAACAGCGTGGTATGTGTTTCCAGTACCCAGCGTTGGATCAATAAACGCGATCGATATTTGGAATGGCGATCAGGAATTGGAATAATCTTTTTGGAGAACATCTGATCTGAGGTAAGGAATCAATTTTACCAGTCTTGGGGTAATCAGAGTATTTTTTCACCTATATCTCAGCGTGTCCCATATGTGTGTGTGTGTGTGCTGATCAGGAAATGGATACTCGATTTTTCAGCCCGCTTCTCTAGCGTGCATAAGTACACATAATACTATCGATAATCTAGAGTTTATTTGAAAACGATTCATAAATAGGCCGAAAAATGACAACGTGTTTTGTTTATTCCACTAAAGAGCAATTCCTGCAGAATCTCTCTTTTTTCTAGAAGTTAAAAAAAACAAGCGTTTTTCAAAATTGTATAAAACGGAAATGTACCGATTAAAAAAAACAATCCGTTTCGACAATGTTGACTGCAAACAAGTCATTGATAAGCGACAGGCGTATTAGACACATAGCCATAATTTAAGATATAGTTTATGCGTTCGCAAATGTGCTCGCCCTCCCATTGACTACAGCGCCGGCACTCAAGCGCTAAATCGTGCGCCCCCTGCTTGCACTCCAAGTGTTAAACAATAATGTTAGTGATAGAAGGGAACACATTTTTTGCAAAAATGGAAAGATGGCACGCATACCAGAGGCTAACTGCCTAAGAAAACAGGCACAGAGGCACTGAAAGAGGATTTCACCCATCTAATGAACATATATCAAGATATATCCATCAGTGGACCAATTGCATGCTTTTGCAGAGGACAAGAAGCCTTCTGTTGACTCCTTCAGACATTAACACATTAACTGCCACGCTTCTATCCATCAATGTATGATCACTGCCACCAGTCTAAGCTTATGGAGATGTTCACCTTCTTTGCAGGGCTATAACTTTTTAAATTGTATTGCTAAATTGACATTACTATGGCCCATTCAACATCGATTATCTATCGTTCAGGATGTAGGAACGTTATACTTTTTCATTCATAGATTCATACGTCTAGAATATAAATATGTTTTTATCGTTTTCTGCAGTAATTCCTAGAACGTGAGTTATAGGCATAAACGCATATATAGATTATCAACTGCCATTTGTTGCCTATACGTTATATAAAGAATTTCAATTGTACATGATCCTAAACGTTATGACTTATCATGCGCAGATGAACGGGGCGGGGGGGGTCGTTTATAATTCCGTGATCGTCAGTAAATGCTTTATGTAGTATGGGTGATATATTGATCAGAGCAGTTTGCATGAATAATAATAAACACTCACACTGAAAATGACGTCAGCGTCCTCTTACCGTTAGCCGATGAGACTGGAGGAAAAAGATCCCACTTATTTGACGGTGATCTCCTAGATCCATTTCCGGTTTGTATAATCATAATAAACGCCCAAATCATATCGATTATTGAGTTATGGCAGCGATCCATATACACGATGTGTGTCTAGAGTCCCGCAACAATATGTGAGTGCCGGACGCATTTGCCCGGTGCACCGAGATCACAAGAGATCCATTTCCAGTTGTAACTCGCCGATCATCCACCAGGCGGCAGTATTGAAGCGTTGCAGAGTTGTGCAGGCTCCCACTGCATCAGACCAGGCTCCGTGAGGGCATTCTGAATACCATGGCGAAAAAATTAAATATGATCTCAATAACGTTGTACGCCGTGGAATGTCAGAATTAGCATGACCTTGAAACACGTTGTACGACGGTTTTGGCGCAGTATGTGTTAAGCACCCCCCACAGCCCAAATGGAATGATAAACAAATATATTAACCTGTTAAGCTGTAGGCTGTATTTCGCCTAAAGGTACATGCCTAAGTAAATGGAAGATTGCTCCACTTCTGCAAGGTCAATTTGCATGTTCTTGGTATCTAGGAACATTTAGGGACCTGGGGGTATGTATTTCCAGTGTCAGAAATATTGTGTCTGTTACTAGGCTGAGTAAATTGTAATGAAGAAAAGGAGAATATAAATTATGATTTATGATTTTGATTTTATGATGTTAAATCTGCGGGGTACGAGAAAATGCTCACTGTGCTCATTCACCACCTTATTGAGATCATGTGTACAAAAAATCTAAGCAAATGAATAAAGGGAAGATGATTAAACAGAAGGATTTGTAGATACAGTAATTAATGATAATCGATTTTAATTAATTTAATTTAATTATAAATTCATATTTGACCTTGACCTTGACCTTATTATGGCCAAATCATACATCTATGTATAGGGAAAATGCTCCTCTTTCCAATGGCAGGGTTAAATCTGGATTTAGTCATTTCCTTGCGGTTTTTACGATAATTAGCATTTTCTGATAAATTCGTATTTCCGATAAATCGTATAAAACATCGGTAAAAATGAAAATATACACTTTGACTACTGTTTTTGATATGGTTATGGTCTTTACTCTTGGCTACAAAAAAAAAATTTAAAAACATTAACCTCTTAACATCCAAGGGCCCACATGTGGACGATTCTTTGCCGACCTCTAGTGGCTCGGGTGTGCATTTCTTTTAATACAATATATAGATAGAATTAAAGCCCTATTTGTTGCCTGTCGATTGCCCTTTCAGGTGACAAAATCCATTCAGCGGTTCTAGAGTTGCATGCCGATATGTGAGGCGTGCCCCAAAGTACGCAAAAGTACACATTACCACCCCCGACTCCCGGGGCTCTAGCTCCGTCAATCATTTGGCGATCTCGAAAATATTTTCACAAGGTTGTAGCCAATGAGAGTGGCTTTCCAATGATATCCCATGATATGATAATTGGGGATCTAATACGGTCTCTATTGATTTATGATAAAGAAAAGCAGGGTCCCCCTATAAAAAAAATTCATAGTCGACTAATAGTCGACTATCGGCTAATTTCGGCCAATCATAGTCGACTATCCAAATCCTTAGTCGGGGACAGCCCGTTTCATTTGGTTTGTCTCTCCTCTTCCAGATAGACGACATCGACCTGATCAGCGCCAACATGGAGAATGCTATCGCCTCCATCGGTGGCTTCTGCTGCGGACGCTCGTTCGTCATCGACCACCAGGTAACCACAGGAGGACCTGTCACACGCATGTAGCATGTAGCGTGGTTCACTCTGCGTTGTGTTTGTCATCGACCACCAGGTAACCACGGAGGACCTGTCATACGCGTGTAGCATGTAGCGTGGTTCACTCTGCGTTGTTTGTCATCGACCACCAGGTAACCACGGAGGACCTGTCACACGCGTGTAGCATGTAGCGTGGTTCACTCTGCGTTGTGTTTGTCATCGACCACCAGGTAACCACGGAGGACCTGTCACACGCGTGTAGAGCGTGGTTCACTCAGAATCAGAAAAGGTCTTTATTTGCCAAGTCGTTTTCACATACAAGGAATTTGCTTTGGTCGTTCTTGGTGCGACATTAGCGGACAGACATTAACTCTGGATGCCAGACCCGATGATAGTCGGGTTATCTCGCCGACCGTTCAGCGCCAGACCCGAGTATAGTCGGGTTTTCATCGTTATTTCTTTTATTCGATATTTCCATTCATTACAGGCACACGGACATCTGGGTTAACATGGGGACTCATCCTGAGAATGCCAAAGTGCAATACCGGCCGCATCCACCCAGGTGGCAGTATCGAGCACCCTTTGAAACATTATATCTTGGCCTGTGCGTCAATCAAATGTCTCTGGTCCCACTTTTCTTTGTCGGGCAAGGCGGGCGGGTATCCCGATCCCATTGAGAAGCGTCAAATGCCTCCGATGCATCTGTTGTGGTCGATTATGTTGGCGACACGATGGACACCGATACTCGGACTCGCGATCAGACAATTGGAATATTCTTTTTGGGGTACATCCTAGTGAAGGTAAGGACCATACGATATCAATCCTGCTGTGATCCAACCATGACTTCACCTAGATCGCAACATGTGTCTGTAATGTTACTAGTGAAAATCACATTTGACTGTATATCGTCGTTTTCTGGGATTAGACAGGATCACTCTAAAACTATATTCATATTCACCACGGTATAACACGCAAACGTATATTGACGTATATTATTTTTCATGTATTGAAGCTTGCTAACGTTAGATAGCAGTGTTTATAAGGAGTCGTCTGCCAACAAATATGTTGTTTCAACAAATGGATTCACAAAATGGATTACCATCCAAATGTTATTGAAGACTCCTGTGACCAGTACATAGGTACTACATACGTCTTAACTTTTATTAACAATTTTTGACCGCAGAAATATGCGCAAATGTTCTGCGTTATATGCGTCAAGACTCGACAGTGTGTGTGTCCCGACCCCACTTCTCCATGTCCACACGGAGATCTTTGTTTGTTGTGCCACATAGTAACAGTGAACCAAACACAAACATCCGTGGACTGAAGTGACATCATCCCGGCTGCAGAAGCCCCTCCCCCGAGCATTGTGTGTGCGGTGTCGTGCCGATTGGTCAACTGTTTCTCAAATGTGATCGGTCCTTTTTTTTAAGTGGAAAAATACATAAAACACACTGTTTGTTACGTCCTGCACATGGAAAAATCTGCTTAACTGGAAGATTGATCCACGTCTTTATGGAGCGGTTAGTTACCCAAGAACCACATGGAAAGAAACGTGCACAGATAGAGGTCTCGACGAAGGCACAGTTAAAGTGAAAATATGTACTTATTTCTTTCCATAATTATCGCCAAACTCCAGTGGTCTGGCTGCTGTTAATGAACCACGTTGTAATTCCCGTTTCATGTGTTTTATTAATAATGAATTGATGTACTTAATAGTAATGTATGTCGTATAAATGTATAGGACATTTATAGTAATGTACTATTAAGTCTATTAATAATGTGCTATGAATAGACTTTAATAGTAGTGTAAGTGAATCTGGGTATTATACATATGGGAAATGCTTGAATTAAGCATTTAAACAGTCACTTCATAATATGCGACATATCAGTCAGTCGGGGTCAATACCAATATTTTATAAAGAGGAAATATCAGTCGACGCCTAGCTTTCTATCCCGGGTTTCAAAAGCATAAATTAAATCTGTGCAACTGTTTTACGATCTGGGAGAAGCGCAGGTTTTTATGGTGCGTATTAAATGACTGTAGCTCATTTTCACCAGAAGACTACAGAAAAAAGAAATATTCTGGAACGAGCGTGGTGGACACTGCAAACTATGCTATATTTTCCTGTTATGCTAAACTTCAATACTATACTAAACTGTGCTATACTGTCTATTTATCTTTTCTTTGTACAACTTTTTGAAGTGAAATATATTAGTAGAACTCTTTACATCATTCTGCAAAGAGTTCCATAGTTTGATACCTATAACTGAGGTGCACCGAATGTCTGGGAGTGTCGCATATTTGGATTTTATTGTGTTTTTTTTGTTCTTGATTTATTGTGATGTTTCTTCTTGACTAAAGGAACACGCCAACTTTTTGGGAAATTAGCTTATTTGCCATCTACCCTGGAGTTAGACAAGAAGATACATACCCTTTTCTTCTCTGGGCATGCATTAGGCTTTCATCAAAAGCCCTGTAAATGGGGCTTTTGAGGTGATGAAATCACTGCGCCCAGGCAGCAGTGGTTAGGCAAAAAATTGTTAAGAGTATATATCTGCTTAGAAAACGAAAATGTCTAATTATTAGAAAATGTATTCTCCACGTGGTAAAATACACAGGTGCACAACATGTTTACAGGAACGTTTTAGAGTTGTATTTGGAGTGTATTTCGTGACTGTTGGGAACTACAGGGGGGATACTAGAGGGGGGATACAACCTCAGAGGACCATTGAACTTCAAAAAACCTGTGATGAAAACCAACCTGAAAATAATGTGTATCTCCTCTTACGGAGCCACCCTGTGGAATGGGCTACAGGATGAACTAAAATATTGCGAAAAGATAAATCAATTCAAATCTAGACTAAAAAAATCTATTTTGATAGGTACAGAAGGGAAGAAGAGCTTTCATTGCATATAAAAAAATAATAATAATAATAAATACGTATGATACTGTATTGTGCGCTATATCATATCACATTATATAATCATATTATAATTAATTTGTATATTATATTGAACTATATTTGCGGTATATTGTATATATATATCATGTACTATATATCTCACATCACATTATATATGTGCTGTATACACTATACTATTATATATGCTATTATATACTGCAGGTATACTATACTGTAATGTGTAGTGTAATGTGTACTATATGTATCTACTATGTATGTATGTAAATGAAAAAAAGATAAATGAAACGTAAGTCTTCAGGGGTAGGGCCCGACAAGCCTAGTGCTTCTCCCTTCAGCCCTTTTGGGACAATTGGACAATGCTGCAATAGCAGCTGGTAAAACTTTGGTGATTTATGGAATGGACGTTGTTATGTGTCCAAAGCCCGAAATAAAAAATAACTGAACTGAACTGAACTGAACTGAACTGAACTGAACTAGGCTACACTGGCACACCTACTTCCAATGAATGACGCTAAGCCAGGCTAACGGCGCGGCTGTTCCCTGGGCCTAATGCATGCACAGAGAAGAAAAGGGTATCTGCTTGTCTAACTCCAGGGTAGATGGAAAATAAGCTAATTTCCCAAAAAGTTGGCGTGTTCCTTTAAAGAATACATGTGATTTGATTTGACTGTGTGTGTCTCGACAGCGTCTATCGGGCCAGGGCTACTGTTTCTCTGCCTCTCTGCCCCCCATGCTGGCGGCTGCAGCCATCGAGGCCCTTAACATCATGGAGGAGGACCCAGGTAGGAGAAGAAGCCTCTGTTCACCGTCTTGTCTTACTTTTCACAGTAGTGGAGGAAGTAGCTGTAGAATTAGAATAGCAAGGGCGGTCAGGTGGCGTAGCGGAGATTGCGCTCGTCACCAATGCAAGAGGCTGCGGTCTCGACTCCCGGAGTCAGCATTGCTTGGGCTGATCGCTATACTAACTCGTTTGGCTGGGTTAGGGGGAGGGAAGTCATGGGTGGGAATCTGGCGTTGTGGACAGCGACGCCTACAGGTCAGGTCTGGGAGCTTGCTCAGCGGAGGCAGGACTTGATGAAGGCAGCGTGACCTCCCACGCGTTACACTTCACCAATGAGAGTCCTCGCTGCCAGGTGAAAAAAGAGTCACTGGCTGTCGCCGCGCGTGTCGGAGGAAGCGTGCGGATGACTTCAGGGTTCAATTGTACCGACCAGTAGGAGAACATGCGCACAACAACCAGGTAGGGGAGGGGGGGAATTGGCACAACGACTAAATTGGGATGGGGAGAAAACAGAGACAAATCTGAGAAAGAGAGGATACAAAAAAAATAATTAGAATAGCACCCTGGTTCTATGTGTATATGTCTAACTGTTCATGTTTAGTAATGTGTGAATTCCGGGTTGACAGTGTCAGGTTTAAGTTGTTAAAGCACAGATGAGTAGAAACTTTAAGGTGGTATCTATAAATGTAAATGGTCTGGTTAACCCAGTTAAACGGAGCAAAGTCATAACCAAATTGAAACGTGAAAAAGCTCAAATTATCTTTTTGCAAGAAACTCATCTCTCTCAGATGGAGCACGAGAAACTCAAGAAATATGGATATAGGAATACGTTCTATAGCTCGTTTAGATCGGGTCATAAACGAGGTGTTTCTATACTAATTCCTAACTCATTAAATTTTGAACTCATGACAGAAACTAATGATAAGGAAGGACGCTATGTCATGATAAAATGCAAATTAGAGGGCAACTTGGTTACGCTGCTGAATGTATATGCCCCACCGGGGAGCAACAAAGGTTTCTATAAATTCATATTTGGTCTGATAGCAGCGGAGTCTGAGGGGATACTAATCTGTGGGGGAGATTTTAATACTATTCTTAGTCGTGAGCTGGACACTACAAGCCATAGGGTGAACAGGACTCCACAGACAAAAATAATGAATGCTTCACTCGCAGACTTAGGAATGTTTGATGTATGGCGAGATCTGAGAGAGACTACACCCACTATTCTGTTCCTCACTCTGTTTATTCAAGAATTGACTATCTTTTTATGTTTAGAGGTGATAGACATAGGATAATGGATTGTACTTTGGGAACTACTGACATATCAGACCACTCTGCAGTCTATATGACTTTACACTTGGATAGTAGGCCAAGGAACACGCTATGGAGGCTTAACACAGGAATATTGAACAACAAAACAATTGTTGAAAGTATTAGGACCGAATTAAAAACATATATAGAGATTAATGACAATGGTGAGGTTAATCCAGTGATTGTTTGGGATGCCGCAAAAGCTGTGCTAAGGGGGAAAATGATTGCCATCACAGCAACACTGAAGAAGACGAAAGAACGCAAATATCAGGATCTAACCCAAAAATTGACATCTATAGAGCAACAGCATAAAAATACTCCAACTAGTCAGCTGCTACAGCAAATTAGGGAAACAAGAAAATTGATTGACGAAGTCTATAAAGATGACATTGAGAAAAAATCTAGATTTTTATGTCAAACATATTATGAATCAGGCCCAAAGGCTACTAGATTATTGGCCAGAAGGTTGCGAAAGCAACAGACACAAAATACAATTAATAAGATTAAAGATCCCTTAACTGGAGTAGTGTCCAGTAATTTGGGAGATATAGAGAAGGCCTTTGAATCATACTACAAAAACCTATATACACAACCAGCACAAATAGATAGTGAAGCCACTATTGCATTCCTGAGATCTCTTGACCTGCCCTCAATTGGCAAAATGCAGAACAAAATTATGACTGCAGAAATCACTATAGAGGAGTTAGACAGGACAATATCTAATCTTAAAACTAACAAATCGCCAGGTAGTGACGGCCTTCCAGCAGAATGGTACAAAGCTTTTCGCCAGGAGATCATGCCATTGCTGGTGGCCTCATTTAACTACACTCTTAGAGAGGGCATCCCCCCTCCCTCCTGGAGGGAGGCGACTATAACAGTACTTCCCAAGGAGGGTAAAGATAAGGAATTATGTAGTTCGTTTAGACCAATATCGATCCTTAATTTGGATTATAAGCTGTACGCCTCCATTATCACAAAAAGATTAGAACAGTTTTTGCCAGACCTAATAAGCACGGACCAAACTGGATTTATATCTGGTCGCCAAACCCAGGATAACTTAAGACGAACACTACATATTATGAATCAGATTAAACAAACCAACGTTTATTCGGCCTTATTAAGTCTGGACGCGGAAAAAGCGTTTGATTGTGTGAGCTGGGACTATTTATTCTTGGTACTAGAAAGGTTAGGATTCAAGGAAGATGCAATTAGGTGTTTTAAAACACTATATACAAGACCCACAGCGAGAATAAAAGTAAACGGTCGGTTAACAAATCCGATCGCCCTAGAACGCGGTACACGCCAAGGTTGTCCATGTAGCCCCGCCCTGTTCGCGATTTTCATTGAACCGCTAGCCCAAGCAATTAGGGAAGACCCCAATATAACAGGTATTAATATAAAAGAAACGGAGCATAAAATAGCATTATACGCGGATGATGTCTTAATTTACTTAAAAAAACCCAGTCTGAGCCTCCCTAGACTAATGGACCTTATTGAAACCTATGGTCAACATTCGGGATACAAACTAAATATAGGAAAAACACAGATACTTACATATAACTATACCCCCCCAAGAGAAATAAAAGAAAACTACAATTTAAATTGGAACATGAAGTCCATAAAATATCTGGGAGTAAGGCTGACTAAGGACTTAACAAAATTGTATGAAGCAAATTACCAGCCCCTAAACACACAAATTAAAAAGGATATAGAAAGATGGTCATTAGCCCCCCTGGATTTCACCTCCAGAATAGACTCAGTAAAAATGAACGTAGTCCCTAGACTACTATATCTTTTCCAGTCCTTGCCGGTGGAAATCCCTGCTAAACAGTTTAACGAGTGGGACAGGATGATTTCTAGATTCATATGGAGCGGGGAAAAAACCGAGAATTAGGTTCCGGACACTCCAACTCCCTAAAGAGAAGGGAGGCATGTCCCTCCCAAATCTGAAGGAGTATTACTACTGTATGTATGCAGCGCAAATAAGACCTTTGGTCTGTTGGTGTGAAAGGGACTACGAAGCGAAGTGGAAGGACATTGAAGTGAAATCACTTGATATACCACTCCAGACAGTAATTGGTGATAGACAGCAGGCCAAGACCCTATATAGAAACTTAAACCCATTTATTGTACACACCCTACAGACATGGTTCAAAATTGTGAAACAATTCAAGTTAGAAAAAAGGATTAAGATCTTGAGGTGGTTTGCCTTCGATTTAGGATTTAAACCAAGAATGTATGATCAAACATTTAAGGAATGGGCTCTCCGAGGTATTACCTCATTCAGCACAATGGTAGAGAATGGAGAACTTGTGAGCTTTCAAACCTTGAAAGATACATACGGTTTGGATAAACACGACTTCTTCAGATACCTACAACTACGCCAGTACTTTCTAAAAGAGGTAAAGGTGTCTGAGCCCAATACCCCAATAGACAGTGTTATTCAGATATTCATTCAGGCATACAGGGACAAGATGAGTAAAACTGTGTCAAAATTGTATACTAGCTTTGTTCAGGCCAGAACTGACTCCACAAGTTACATTAAGACAAATTGGGAAAAGGAATCAAACATTGAAATAACCGAAGACGAATGGGAGAACATGTGCAGAACTCAATGTAGCTCGACTAATTCAAAAACATGGAGAGAATTCTGCTGGAAAAACTTGACTAGATTCTTCATAACTCCCAAAATCAAATCCCGACAAGTAGGCATAGAGCAACCATGTTGGAGACAGTGCGGCCAGAGGGAGGCAAACCACTCTCATATCTTTTGGAATTGTCCAGGAATTCAACGTTATTGGCAAGATGTTCACTCCACCATGCAGGTTATATTGAATTTTAAGATACCGGAGACCTTCTCCTATTTATACCTGGGTAACTTACCTGAGGAATTGGTAGGAGGAGACAGATATTTGATGAAAATATTTTTAGCAGCAAGTAAGAAAGCGATCACGCGTCTCTGGTATCAACAAGAACCTCCAACAAAAGAAAAATGGTTGGCCATTATAGGCGAAATATACACAATGGAAAGACTTACTTTTACTCTCAGATTACAGGAAGAGAAAGGTTTGAAGTACTGGGAAAAGTGGGACTTTTATATGGTAATGACGACAACCAGTGGATGTATTGATGTATAGTTGTAAAGAATATTCGCCATACCTATAGGGAAAGTAAGAGAATTGAGAACTCATGTGAAAAGTATATTTTTGTAAAGTAACACTAATAATGCAGCCCGGGATTGTGTTTTTGTTATGTCTTGTTGTTTGTGATTGTTTGCTTATTGTGAAAAACAATAAAAAGAAAGTTAAAAAAAAAAGAATAGCACCCTGGTACAGTAGCGTATTGCTGCCACACCAGAAACGGAAGAAAAAAAAATATCATTATCACCTTATAACATGATAACTTATTGTTTTAACATAAAACGTTTCACGGTATAACGTGATAACTTATCGTTTAACATAAAAGTTTCACGGTATAACGTGATAACTTATTGTTTTAACATAAAACGTTTCACGGTATAACGTGATAACTTATCGTTTAACATCAAACGTTTCACGGTATAACGTGATAACTTATTGTTTTAACATAAAACGTTTCACGGTATAACGTGATAACTTATCGTTTAACATAAAACGTTTCACGGTATAACGTGATAACTTATCGTTTAACATAAAAGTTTCACGGTATAACGTGGTAACTTATTGTTTTAACATAAAACGTTTCACGGTATAACGTGATAACTTATTGTTTTAACATAAAACGTTTCACGTTATAACGTCATAACTTATTGTTTTAACATAAAACGTTTCACGGTATAACGTGATAACTTATTGTTTTAACATAAAACGTTTCACGGTATAACGTGATAACTTATTGTTTTAACATAAAACGTTTCACGGTATAACGTGATAACGTATTGTTTTAACATAAAACGTTTCACGTTATAACGTGATAACTTATTGTTTTAACATAAAACGTTTCACGTTATAACGTGATACTGATATTTCTTTTCTGTTCTGGTGTGGCAGCAATATGTACCCTGGTAAATGTCCACCAAAATGATAAATAGCAGCTTTTATCGAAAGCGCTTTACAATTTTGTTCCTCACATTTTATCCATTCACTCACACATTATAGGGGATATGTTGATAAACATACACATATATAACATATATATAAACATATATATTTGCACAGTGCATGCAGCTACTAAAATATATATATCTTCTTTCAAATTCTGCTTCCTTATTAACTCAATCAGCGCCTAGAGGTCGCTGTTTACCGTGTGGTAAAAAGGCCAGCGCTTTAAAGAATAGGGATACATGCCGGTATTTGCAGGGCTAAAAACTATATTAAATATTATAGCTATGGATCTAATAAACACGTCGATTGTCAGTGAGTTTCTTCCAGTCAACATGCAAAAAACAGATAATTTTTTCATACATACATTTCCGTTTTATACCGTGGTGAATATGAGTATAGTTTTAGAGTGATCCTGTCTAATCTCAAGAAACTCCAGCAAACCGCGCTTCAATGCATTTTCTTAGAAATCGTGCCATGTCTCGGCTGGTTTATGAATCATTCTGAAATAAACGCTAGATTATCGGTATTATGTTTCACCATGCACGCACGAAAGGGTGGGGGGGGGGGATATGCTTCGAGCGCCACCAACGGCTTATATTACACAGTACAGTACATTACAGACATACACTGCGATGGTGGCGAAAAAATCATCGGATCAAAGCAAGATTGGTAACATATAGTCCTTACCTAATCTCTGATGTACTGCAAAAAGAATAATCCAATTCCTGATCGCCATTCCAAATATTGATCTGCGTCTGTCCAGCGTTCTTCCACCAAAACACATGAATCCACGGTGCTCCAGAAATCCCCAAATCCGTGTGTTATAACGTTAGTCATGCCCAAGAAGGAAAACCTGGACCGGACTTCTTAGATCGATGCACAGCCCAAGCCAGAGGGATTCCAATGATGTGCAATACCGGCCGCAAGGCATTAGGCGACGGTATTGGCCGTTTGCGATCTCAGAGCAATTCCCAATGATAACATCAGGCTGGATGGATGAATTATGAATGGATATAGCGAATAAAAGAAATAACGATTAAAACCCGACTTTTCTCGTGATTGGCGCTCAACCACCGGCGACATAACCCGACTTTTTTCATCCTTGGCGCCCAATGAGTTAATACCTCATGTTATTTATGGTGCATTTATATAGCAGCTTTTACCCAAAGCGATTTACAATTTGTTCCTCACATTTTACCCATTCACTCGCACATTGACACACCGATGGTGTGTGTGAATTTTTTACTCTAGTAAAAGTATTTGATATTTAACGTACTCTCTTGCTATTTAATGTAATGTCACACCTCCTTCCATTTTGCTGCTTCCAGCAGTTGGAACGAGATGCAGAAGACTTTGAAAATGGACAAATTGTTCCCCCCTCACTACTTTTAAGGACTCTATCACAGAGTTGTTTACACACACCTGCAACTGTCACTGACTTAGCTTCCAGCCCGTAACCTTGGTAACCCGGTACATTCCTGCAGCATCCTAATGGACCTGACAGACCTTCGGTACAGCGTCAGCTGAGGACTCTGATTCAAACCAGTTGCAATCTGCATTTTCTTTTAATAAACCAATATTTCTATTAAGACTAATCTTGTCTTAACTGCATTTGTGGAATCACAGCACCCGTTTGTGGGTGTATACACAGAAGATACTGTAGGTAGCCATGGGTAGAGAGGGTTTGGTAAGGTTGTAATATATATATTCTTTGTAACCTTTATGTACCCTGAGGAGGTTGAGGGATTTTGAGTGACGCCCTGCTTCACACTCAGTTAAATGGCTGCTTTTTTATAAAGCGCTTTACAATTTGTTACTCACATTTTACCCATTCACTCACACATTCACTCACACATTCACAGACCGATGGCGGAGGCAACCATGCAAGGTGCCAACCTGCTCATCGGGAGTAGTTAGGGGGTTAAGTGTCTTGCTCAAGGACACATCGACACGCTGCCCGGGAGGAGCGGGAATCGAACCGGGAACCTCCGGATTGCCAGACGACTGCTCTACCTCACACTGAGCTGCAGTACGACAGCCTGCGGGTTGCTACTATGGAGCAGTTGGGTGTTATGTGCCTTGCTCAACGGCACCTCAGTGATTTGTTGTTATGGGGAAGGGTGAATTAATTTCCCCCGCCCCCTTATCATATGAACTTTTTTTTTTATCCACTTTTTCTCCCATTTTCTATTTTTCTCCCATCCCAATTTCGTATCGTCCAATTCTACCCTCCCCTGTCTCGAACGCTGTTAGACCATGCCTCCCACAGGCCGGCTGCAATGTAGACCAAGCCTTGCATCACGTGTCCCCTCCGGTACACGAGGAGGCAGCCGTCGCATCTTTTCACCTGAACAGCGCGATCTCTCAGCGGCGAGGAGTAACGCGTGGGAGGCTCATGCTGCCCCCGTTGCTTCCTGATTCTGCTGTACAGGCGCACCAACCGACCTGTAGGAGTCGCTGTCCACAACGTCCGATCCCCACCCACCGGCTTTCCCACCCCCTAATACTGCCAATTGTATTAGTATGAACGACCAGCCAAGGCGGAAGCAACGCCGAGAGCTGGGCTCGAACCCAGCATCTCCTGCATTAGTGGCGAGCGCCTTGCCCACTGCGCCACTGCGCCGCCCCCAGTATTAACCTTTTTTTAAAGTTACTGTCGCCTTTTGGCTACAGCCACCATGAGACGCCAAGTATCCTGAAAGAATCCGAGAATAAGGGATAAAAATCAACGTACAGAAGTTTGTCTTGTCTCCATACATAAAGTACCGCGTGCGTCAGCCGTAGTCCTGTAGCGTACAGTCCGTGGAAGCAGGTATAGCATGTCCAGGCCACACATAGTCACAATGCTACTACTGTGCTACCTACCACACTTTTATGGAAAAAAACTCAATACCTGGTTATTAACCAATCAAACATGTAATCACTTTTAATCAGTTCATTGTGTATTTTATTATTGCTTTTTAACTATTATGTTGGATTGTGTTGTAAATATACTGTGTTTTACTTTTAATGCTTCTGTTCTAGTAGGTGTATCGTCGGTCTTATAACAAAATGTTGATTAATGTGTACTGTCCTTTTTAATGTGTACTGTCCTTTTTTAAAATAAACTGAAACTGAAACAAATGCATAGGAGCGGTAGCAGGAGGTAATCAGCCTCACGGGCACCGCCAACACTGACCTCACTCTCGTCTCTCTGCGCGGCTCTGTCGGTACGGAATGTGCGTGCCGCGTACCCACGTGTGTGTATGTGTACGTGTGTGTATATGTATGTGTACTGTGTGTGCGTGCGTGCGTTCACCCGTGTCTCCCCGGCGCGAGATGAGTCGAGGTCGAGTGCACTTAGCGCCGGCAAGCGCTCCCGGTCTCCGTCACATTCTGACAGGGGGGTGGGGGGGGCGGTACCAGGACCGGTACCAGGACCGGTACCAGGGCCAAGGTAAACTAATTACCCCTCTCTCCGCCAGCTGGATCTTGGCTCGTACCAGAGAAGCTTGAGCCCCCGACTGCAGAAAATACTCCCAAGACGTTGAACTTCTCCTCTCCTCTGTTTTTTTCTTCTTTCCCCTCTCCAGAAATTTTTACCGTCCTGAGGGAGAAGTGCAAACACATCCACAAGGCGCTGCAGGGGTGAGTTTCTGGGATCTCTAGTCTACCACAACACTCCACAACAACCACTACTCCTATAACACCTCGCAACAACCACTACTCCTATAACACCTCACAACAACCACTACTCCTATAGGCCTGATATTCTATATTCTATAATCATATTTCAAATTGCATGTGCATGTGAATTCAGTACTGTATAAAATGTAATTGATATTCTCATTTGGTTCATTACAATTTACTCAAGCCTAGTAACAGACACAGTATTTCTGACACTGGGAATACATTCCCTGAGATCCATAGATGTCCCTAGAATCAGATACCAAGAACATGCAAATGGCCCATTTAAAAAGAAAAAAAGTCTGTAAATGTTTATTCTACGTTCTTATGGAATGAATGAAATAAAAAAAAATAAAAAAATATATATATTTTTTTTTAAACTGACAGCCCTAGTTTAAAGGGTCTAAAAAGTGAACGACGTGAATGTTCAAGGTCTTCCTTCAAGCTGTGGTTCTGCGGGCGGTCTGAGGCTCCGAGGCTGGTGGTCCTGTTACGCTTTTTATCAAGAGCATCTAGTACTTGCAGATGTTACACATTAAATATAGTGGACTAAAAAGGAGGATATATTCCCCCGAAATATTGCGGAGTAAAAGCCCCATGAAATGGAAATACTCAAGTACATTAGAAATTCCTTGAATCTTAATTACTTTCCACCCCTGCATATTCCTAGTGGTGACCTTATGCAATATAAAAAAAAAAATAATACTGTAAACTCAAACTCAACACAGAAATCTCCCATTATAGCTGAGCATGGGAGCAGTTAAAAACGAGATGCTGACATTTTTGGCAGTTTATTAACAATGAGATATTGCCACTTCCCTGTAAAGCTCACAGATTTTTATTTTACAGCCCCTGGCTCACGCTCGACGTCGTGTCCATATATATCTTATCTATATACACAGTTGTTGGAAGCAGCACATAAAGCTGTGGACAAGGTTCCCTGACATGTTCTTTCTATGTTCTCTGTGGGAATAATGAGGATTATAGTTATATATTTGACCTCTGACCTCGGCACACATAGTGGTGGTGGAAGAGGTAGACAAATCCACCTCTGCACTAGTGTTGTCACGATACTGGAATTACTAGCTTCGATACGATACCTTGAAAAGTATCGATATTCGATACCACAGGGACATTTTTTTTTATCTTAAAATGTAAAAAAATAAATATATATATTAATACACTACATTTTGCTGGTCGATTCTCCTCAGCTTCTCTCTGGTACTATAAGAGAAGAAAGTCAAGATAGACCGCTCTCTCGGTATCTGACACTGGGTGCTGAAATCCCAAAGATTAAATAGAAAAAAGCAGGAGGAAGCCGGACCAGCACTCTCAGATTCAAAAAAGTTTTAATCGCAGCCTTGAACAAACATGTTTTGAAGCAAAAGCTCCTTCGTCAGTGTTAGTGGCAACGATAGCTTGCAAAGGTGGGGGCTATATACAAGGTAGGCAGGAAGTGACATCATTGCAGGTGAGACTGGAATTGCTAGTCAACTTTGACCGTAGGAACTCATTTGTATTTAATTTTAGTTTACTTCACATTATAACACATTAGATTATAATGTCCTTACATTTGAGTTCCTACGGTTCCTTACTTCTGACCATTATAGTCAAAGTATTTTCCTATGAATTGAAACTCATAAGATCACATAACAAGGATAGCATCATTGGCGTTCAGTTTCAGCTATATTGGCCAACGTTAGCCAGCCATCTAGCCAGCCACTGCACTACGAACTGCTAGCCAGCCAGCTGGCTACCTTTTAATTCACAATACAACAGCCAGCTACTGCACTACGAACTGCTAGCCAGCCAGCTGGCTACCTTTTAATTCACAATACAACAGCCAGCTACTGCACTACGAACTGCCAGCCAGCTAGCTGGCTACCCTTGACCCACTGCCAGCCAGCTAGCTGGCTACCCTTGACCCACAATACAACAGCTATCCAGCCAGCTACTGCACTACGAACTGCTAGCCAGCCAGCTGGCTACCTTTTAATTCACAATACAACAGCCAGCTACTGCACTATGAACTGCCAGCCAGCTAGCTGGCTACCCTTGACCCACTGCCAGCCAGCTAGCTGGCTACCCTTGACCCACAATACAACAGCTATCCAGCCACCCCCAATCTACAACACAACAGTCAGCCAGCCAACCGTACACAATACGGTCTCAGCCAATCTTTTATCTCTCTTTTTATTTTTTATTACAGATCCCCATTAGTCATCACCGCAGCAACAACTAGTCTTCCTGGGGTCCACACACAACAAAACAGTACATACATACATAACATTATAGTAGCATACATTAAAAAATCTATTCCAATATTCCTACATATAAAAATAATTGCAATCACATCGTTTTGTCAGCTAGCCACTCCATTGCGAATTAAAAGGTAGCCAGCACAGCCCGTATTAGCTAGCTACAGTAGCTAGGTAGCTAACGTTAGCCAACGGAAGAACGATAGCTAGTTAGCCAACACTAGCCAACAGCTGCGACAACGAATGCCAATGATGTTATCAGACATTGATATTATGAGCTATCAGTAGCTAGCCAGCTAGATAACGTTAGACAACGCCTCATGAAGTGAATAGTTTACTGGGCCATTTTGTTTAATGCTTCAGTGATGTTGAAAGAGGAGCTGTCGCGACAAGTTGCGGAGGCTAGGACTCTTGCCATCTTCGGAGCGAATGAGAGGATTATTTGACAAGACGGTCGGGGAGGGGCAATGCGTGCACTGCAGTGGCGTGTGTGTGCCTGTGTGTCAACAACTTGCTATAGGAGAGAAGACGGCGAGAAAACCAGCTGGTATCGATAGTGCAGAAAGTATCGATATTGCGGGAAATGAGTATTGAAACTTTTTTATATATTCAGAATCGATATGTATCGAAAAATCGATCTTTTTGACAACACTGCTCGGCACACATGGTGGTGGAAGAGGCAGACGAATCCACCTCTGCACAAATTTTTTACATGTTCCATACACATTTTCCGATGCATTAACCTCTACTTTATATTTTCCATACACATTTTTTCCGATGCATTAAACTCTACTGCATATGTTCCGTTAACATTTACATTCCATCTTCTTAACATTAAATATTAGGATTCCATACAGAGCCTGTTTAGCGTCTCCTGCTCTCTGGCGTAGAGGTCTCTGCTAGGGGCACTTCCCCTCTCCGGTCTCCCCTGGTATCGGCTGTTGCTCCAAGCATAGGAAGACACTCATTAAGGATTCTTAGGTCTTAAAGGCAGGTTTCGCACAAGGTCCTTGGAGTGCTTAGAGTGCTTGATTAAGTCGAGGCCTGGAATTCCTTGAAAACAGCCAATTTTTTAACAAGGTGCTTAAAAGGTCCTTGAAATTCAAATCAACCATTCGCATTGAATGTTTTGTTCATTTTTTTTGGTCTGTTTTAATCAAATCTGACGTCACTGTATTGCACGCTCTAACTGCTTTTCCTAATTTCTTCGCGTGTGATGCTCTAGCTGGCAAGCAGGCCAAGAAGATGCTTAAACAGCATTTAAAAGTGAATTGTATCCTTCGAGTGACATCCTTGAAACTGAAAAATAGTGCTTGGAAAAGTACTTAAAAGTCCTTGAATTGCAATGTCTGTGGGAACCCTGTAAAGGAACCAGAAAGGTCTTTATTGCCAAGTAGTTTTACACATACAAGGAATTTGATTTGTCGTTTTTGGATATTAACGGACAGACAATTTACGGTAGAATGAAATAAAAAGGTAAAATAAAATGGAATATAACTAAATTAAAATAGAAGCACAATAGAATAGAATTATAAAATAGGCCCAGGGCTGTACAATTGTGCACGATGTGGTTGAGTATATACACTAATTCGAATAAAAATAATAATATAGATGGAATGTTCAGCAGGGCTGTGCAATTGAGCAGAAATGTGCAAACATAATGAACAGTGAAGTATGAACAAGTATGAAGAGTTTTGATTGTATATACAACATATATAGCTTTCATACCCGATGAAAGCTATTTGGGGGCAGAGGTAGTTTGATGTAATTACAGCGTGTGAAGAACTTCTGGAAATAGATTACCAGCGACATGTGTTGTTTAAAAGCTGAAGTGTTCTAAAAAAGGGTTGCGTCACACTGCTCAGAGTTTCAGTTGAATCAGAATCGGAACGAGGATCAGAAAGGTCTTATTGCTTTTCACACACAAGGAATTTGATTTGGTTGTTTTCGGCGCGACATTAATGGACAGACAATAACGGACAGATAATAAAATTGAAAAGGTGGAATAAAATTAAATATGAACTAAATTAAGATAGAAGCACAATAGAATAGGATATAATTATGAAATGGAAAATAGGCCAGGGCTTTAAAATAAAGAGGTGGAATAAAATTAAATGGGATATAAACTAAATTAAATATAATCACAATAGAATATAGTATAATTAGTAGTGCTGTCAGGCGATTAAAAAAATGTATCTAATTAATTACAGGATTTGTAATTAATTAATCGCATTTTAATCTCATAATAATTTTAGGCCTGATAATTTATATTCTATAATCATATTTCAAATTCAGATTCAGAGTTTTTATTTGCCACATGGAAGCAATACAATCATACAGTTTTCATACAAAATCATAAATACAGTTCTACCATGGGCAAAAGGAGCAGCCCCCCCCCCCCTATTCTTAAACTAAACAAGTATCAGTATCAGTTTCATTTGTTCATTTCAAACCATACAACCTATACAATACAAGACAACCACAAAACAGCACTACAACCACCACAAAACAATAGACAACAGCAACAACAGACACCACCCATGGTCCGAAAAGTGGGATGGAAGAAGCCAAGCCTGTGAACTTCCATTCCCCACACCCCGACCATCAACCGCTACACACACAACATGCAACACAGCTCCGCTTCCCACATTCCCGACATCTCAACAAGACACACATGAGTCTGACCAGTCAATACATATTTTATATACATACTCCTTTTAATGCCAAACATCATGTTCACCCTCCTCCTTATACCTTTCCAATATTCCTTTTTTTAACTTTCTTTTAAACTGGTATATGTTTTTACTCAATTTAACCTCCTCGTCCAATCCATTCCATAATCTCACTCCACAAACAGATATAGATTTTAGAGTGGTTCTTACACCCGGTTGCTGGAGTTTCTGTTTCCCTCTAAGATTATAATTCCTGGTTCCTACCCTCTCAGTGAACCGATATTGGATGGGGGTTGGAACTTGGAAGAGAGTTATGTGAAGCTTTGAACATGATTTCGGCAGTTTTAATTTTGATCAAGTCCCATAATTTAAAAGCTGATGCTTGTAAAAACAATGGGGTAGAGTGTTGGTTGTACTTAGCATTGTACACAATCCTAATGGCCTTTTTTTGCAGAATATAAAGAGGTGATATATTGGAACGATAAGTATTACCCCATACTTCCAGACAATAATTTAAATATGGGACTACAAGTGCATGGTAGAGGATGAGAAGTGACCTTTGGTTGACAAAATTATTGGATCGATACATAATCCCCACACTTTTGGCCATCTTGGATTTTACATGACTGATGTGTGGTTTCCAGCTTATCCTGTCATCTATGATCACACCCAGGCATGTGTCCAGATGGCAGAATTCAGTACTGTATCTACAAAACCTTCTGTTTAATCATCTTCCCTTTATTCATTTGCTTAGATTTTTCAGGTCTGGTAAATTTTAGCATGGTGTTATTTACAGTTAAAAAAAATGAATGTAATTGATATTCTCATTTGGTTCATTACAATTTACTCAAGCCTAGTAACAGACACAGTATTTCTGACACTGGGAATACATTCCCTGAGATCCATAGATGTCCCTAGAATCAGATACTTAAGAACATGCAAATGGACCATTAAAAAAAAAAAAAAAAATTATTCTACGTTCTTATGGGATGAATGAGATAAGTATATATATTTTTTTTGTAATTCATTTCGAGTTAATTTTCATAACGCGATAATTTGCTGTGTAATTAATTAATCTAATTAACGCGATAAACTGACAGCCCTAATAATTAGTAAACATTTAAATAGGCTATAGGTACGTTACTATGAATGAATGAACATTACATTTATATAGTGCTTTTCTAGACACTCAAAGCTTTCCCCACAGTGTAGGGTGGAAATTGCCTCCTTCACCACCACTGGTAGCACCTAACCTTGGGCTACGCAGGCTCAATGACTGCCATACACTGGCACCAGGCACACATCACACTACACAATGACTACCATACACTGGCACCAGGCACACATCACACTACACAATGACTACCATACACTGGCACCAGGCACACATCACACTACACAATGACTACCATACACTGGCAACAGGCACACATCACACTACACAATGACTACCATACACTGGCACCAGGCACACATCACACTACACACTACACACTGACTACCATACACTGGCACCAGGCACACATCACACTACACAATGACTACCATACACTGGCACCAGGCACACATCACACTACACAATGACTACCATACACTGGCACCAGGCACACATCACACTACACAATGACTACCATACACTGGCACCAGGCACACATCACACTACACACTGACTACCATACACTGGCACCAGGCACACATCACACTACACACTGACTACCATACACTGGCACCAGGCACACATCACACTACACAATGACTACTATACACTGGCACCAGGCACACATCACACTACACACTGACTACCATACACTGGCACCAGCCAGGCACACATCACACTACACAATGACTACCATACACTGGCACCAGCCAGGCACACATCACACTACACAATGACTACTATACACTGGCACCAGGCACACATCACACTACACAATGACTACTATACACTGGCACCAGGCACACATCACACTACACACTGACTACCATACACTGGCACCAGCCAGGCACACATCACACTACACCAGCGTTTCCGTTAGCCGGTAATTACCGGTATTTGACCGGCAAAATCTGTTGAAGTCCGACATATTTAATCTCTCCGGTCATAATGTCCGGTGAAAATAATTCCCTCTAAACACAATTAGATTATTTGAATTGTATTAAAATAGACTAAAATTAAATAGCCTATGCGATGAACGAAACAATCATTACATTTGTTTCATCGTTGCTTCACCAAGCAGCCGGTCTAATAATGACACCGCTGTGTCAGCGCGAGCTTGCTGCTCCTAGATTTGTGAGAAGCATCCATCTGCAGCCCCACAGAATGCAGTACTCCAATCCAGCCATTGGCAATTCAGCTGTTGGGTGGGCGGCGCTGCTGAGCCCAGACCGGACCGGACCTAAAAACACCGCTGCTCTGTCGGTCTGCAGCTCCATGCTTCACGTAAATCTAACAACAGCCAGCTCGCGCTGACACAGCGGTGTCATTATTAGACCGGCTGCTTGGTGAAGCAACGATGAAACAAATGTAATGATTGTTTCGTTCATCACATAGGCCATTTAATTTTAGTCTATTTTAATACAATTCAAATAATCAAATTGTGCTTAGAGGGAATTATTTTCACAGGACATTATGACCAGCACCAAGTCGTTGGGAGGTGGAGTCATCACGCAAACCCACGATAATGTTGCCGTCTCTCTCTGCCAAATTTCTCAGTTCTTCGCTTGATATAATTAATACAAATGTCCAATATAACGGAATTCGTTAGCTCATAAAAATGTGATTATAACAGACTGCTGTTTAATGTCGGGCAGACTGCCCACCGACACCTCATGTCGGCAGCAGCACGAAGTCTCGAGGGACTTATTTTATTTGGAATATATTAATGACTGTATACGCAAAAGTAGCCTAGTTTTAAGTTAAAATATTATAAATGCCTTGATGATGTCATTCTTTATATAGGCCTATCAATTGTTTTTAAGCTCAATAAACTCTGACCGGAATTTATCCCATTTGTCCGGTAGATTGAAATCTACCGGACACTCAGACCTGCAAAAAAAAATTCTAACGGAAACCCTGCACTACACACTGACTACCATACACTGGCACCAGGCACACATCACACTACACAATGGCTGAAAGGCTCAGGAGACAAGGCTTGATATCAGCCAATTAACCCTTTCACTGCCACACGACAGAAGGTTAGCCCTTTACTATCACACAACCGACAGCGATGCTCCATTATTAGCATCATTAGCTCCGCATTTGCGGAGCTAATGATGCTAATGATGGAGCATCGCCGTCGGTTGTGTGATAGTAAAGGGCTAACCTTCTGTATTGTCACAGTGAAAGGGTTAACCGGCTGTCGTGTGGCAGTGAAAGGGTTAAGGGGGATGACATTAGTACTGTTCCATGAACACAGTGCGATCTCTCTCTTAACATGTTGCTTGGTCTCTGCTCACAGCATCCCTGGCCTGAAGGTGGTGGGCGAGGCGATCGCTCCGGCGCTTCACCTGCAGCTGGAGAGGAGCTCGGGCTCCAGAGACCAGGACCTGCGGACGCTGCGCAGCGTCGTGGATTACGTGAGTTCAATACCTTTATCCATTTCACTACCACACGGCAGAAGGTTAACCTTTCACTATCACACGACAGAAGGTTAACCTTTCACTACCACACGACAGAAGGTTAACCTTTTACTACCACACGACAGAAGGTTAACCTTTCACTACCACACTACAGAAGGTTAACCTTTCACTACCACACTACAGAAGGTTAACCCCTTCACTACCACACTACAGACGGTTAACCCTTTCACTACCACACTACAGAAGGTTAACCCCTTCACTACCACACTACAGAAGGTTAACCCTTTCACTACCACACTACAGAAGGTTAACCGTTTCACTATCACACTACAGACGGTTAACCTTTCACTACCACACTACAGAAGGTTAACCTTTCACTACCACACTACAGAAGGTTAACCTTTCACTACCACACTACAGAAGGTTAACCTTTCACTACCACACTACAGAAGGTTAACCTTTCACTACCACACTACAGAAGGTTAACCCTTTGACTACCACACTACAGACGGTTAACCTTTCACTACCACACTACAGAAGGTTAACCTTTCACTACCACACTACAGAAGGTTAACCTTTCACTACCACACTACAGAAGGTTAACCCTTTGACTACCACACTACAGAAGGTTAACCCGTTCACTACCACACTACAGACGGTTAACCCTTTACTACCACACGACAGAAGGTTAACCCTTTACTACCACACGACAGACGGTTAACCTTTCACTACCACACTACAGAAGGTTAACCTTTCACTACCACACTACAGAAGGTTAACCTTTCACTACCACACTACAGAAGGTTAACCCTTTACTATCACACTACAGACAGTTAACCTTTCACTGCCACACTACAGAAGGTTAACCTTTCACTGCCACACTACAGAAGGTTAACCTTTCACTACCACACTACAGAAGGTTAACCTTTCACTACCACACTACAGAAGGTTAACCCTTTACTATCACACTACAGACAGTTAACCTTTCACTACCACACTACAGAAGGTTAACCTTTCACTGCCACACTACAGAAGGTTAACCTTTCACTACCACACTACAGAAGGTTAACCTTTCACTACCACACTACAGAAGGTTAACCTTTCACTACCACACTACAGAAGGTTAACCTTTTACTACCACACTACAGAAGGTTAACCCTTTCACTCACTCACACACTGACCTCAGAGGCGGCAGTTAGGGGTTAACCCTTTCACTACCACACTACAGGTTAACCTTCTGTAGTGTGATAGTAAAGGGTTAACCTTCTGTAGTGTGGTAGTGAAAGGTTAACCTTCTGTAGTGTGGTAGTGAAAGGGTTAACCTTCTGTAGTGTGGTAGTGAAAGGTTAACCTTCTGTAGTGTGGTAGTGAAGGGTTAGCCTTCCGTATTGTCACAGTGAAAGGGTTAAACCATTTGGTAGTGCGGCAGTGAAAGGGTTAATGAGACTCTTTTACAGTTTGTAAATAGTAATAATAATTATTATTATTATTATTATTATGAGCATGTACCCAACATTATATGAAAAATAAAAAGTCATTACGATGTTTTAGTGCACTTCAAGCGCTAAAGGGATTCATTAACAACTTATATTAGTAGGGTCCATCTCACTCTGTGTTAGTACTCGTCTGTGTCTTTTCTTTTCATACCAACCTTACCTTTTTAAGTGACCGTGGTCTTGTCCTTGTTGTATCCATGTGTAATGTTGATAGTAGTGGGTGTACACAGACGAAGGAGTATCTACGGTGGAGAGCAAGCCTTTGTCTGGGATAGGTTCCAGGCTATTAGCTCTTCTCACAGCCTAGCCATCATCTTTAGCCTCCGTCGTCTTAAATGCTATGTTCTTTTGGTAGAACTCTTCGGCTGCCGCAGAAGTGTTGAGAGAGTAGCAGATTCCGTTCATGGTTATTGGTATAAGCTCATTAAGCTGTAGTCAAGAGAGACCTGGGACGCGTTTTTTAGCCTCGCCTAGCTTGGCTTTTAGTGGGCCATAAACAGTGCAGAGCTTAGCTATCGATTAGCCGGAAACGGAAATGGGAAATGCTGAAATAATAACGTGAATTATTCTAAAAGTTATAATTATTTTGTCTCATCTTGTTTTAGTCAACAGTTTTTAATAAACTAAATAATAAACAAAGAATTATATAATGTTGGGGTGCACCTTCCTGATACTCAAATCCCTTTACACAAAGTTGACTTAAAACATAAACCAAAAGGATGCAGCAATACACATTAAACAAATTAAGAGCGTACAGGTGTAATGTACACTATCCATCTTTCCCATTTCTTAAAAAACATGTCCTGTTGCAGTCTAAAAGAAAATGTAATTCTTTCCATCTTAAAAATATCATAAATAATATCAAATCCAATCATCCACTGTAGGAATTTCTGTTCTGAACCACTCTCTAGTAATGGCTGTCCTGCCAGCAGCACTTAGAATCTGAAATACATGTCTATCATATGAGGTGAAAATATATATGAATTGAAAATGGGGGACCCTGATGGAAACAAGACAAACGTCTTTCTCAGGTCTGCATCCCCTTAACAATTGTATGTATTGAGCCGTACTGTATTGTACCCATTCTGCAATCTGTTAAATAAAGTTTTCATTCATTCATTCATTCAGGTAACGTGTTCTGATGGCAGAGCGCCCAAATACAGACTCTCCATCTTAAATGGAATGTCCACCTGGAATACCTTTAGCAAGATGTTATGAACCTCCCTCCAGAAAGGTATCAACAAAGGACCAGACCAGAATATGTGATAATGATTTGCCTCGGAGAGTCCACACTGTCTCCAGCAGTTGGGAGAATTGGTATAATGACTCCTTTTTGAGCTGGAGTAATGAAGAACCTAATGAGGGTTTTCCAACTAAATTCTCTCCATACGGCTGAACTTGATGTTTTCCTTTCTCCCATTCCTCTTCCGTTATACTTAGGTTTCCCTCCCTTTCCCGTTTTTGTTTTACATACATTGAATTACCTTTTGTCTGTTGTAGTCCCCAAGTCTTGAGATGGTTTTTTGGTTTGAGTTCAAGACATAAGCCTCTCTGAAAACTTTTAGTAGAATATGATCCAAAAGCGTTTGTTTATTTAGCTTCATGAATTGCTCAATATACTGCCGAACTTGAAGACATCTGTAGAAATGTAAATTTTTCAAACCATGCTGCATCTTCACATCTTGAAAACTCTTCATGGACCCCTGATGTAAAAAGGTACAATATGCTGTTAAGCCTCGAGTCTCCCACCCTTTAAACCTTACGTCCAATCTTTTAGGTACAGAATCTGGGTCATATGCACACCATGTCAAAACTTGTATAGCCTCTTTTAAATGACTTTGGGCTATTACCTTATTCCACAGCTTAAGTGGTAAACAAATCCATGGATTTCCAAACTCAATTAAATTATCCAACAAAACCGTATCCCCAATTGCAGCTTGAATTGGATACTCCTCTGTTACAGCCATCTCAATCTCCTTCCACCTGGCAAAATATTCTGGATTACACCAACATGTCAAAGGTCTTAATTGAGCTGCAATATAATAATCTTTTAAACATGGAAGTGCGACCCCTCCCTTGTTTTTTGCCAATTGTAGACTCTTGTATCTAATTCTAGGTCTTCGCCAAATGTACCTCGAAATAAGCTTGTCCCATTCCTGAAATTGTTGGTCAGGTAGGTCTAGTGGAAGGGATACTAAAATATTCATTTTAACCGATTCAATTCAAGACCCAAAATTCAGAAGAGGTATTAGATCTTATCTCCTTATGTCTTCCTTAATCTTTTGATTGATTTCGTCTTGTTTACATCAGGGTCCCCCATTTTCAATTCATCATAACATATGACACACACGACATACAGATAGACAGTACTGCTACATCTATACATTTATGACATACCAGATTTACAAATACAGTACTGTTTGTGATACAAAAAGAGTAAAAAAAGAAAGGGAGTATACATTTGATGAAGAAACTGTACATTGGAGGAGGTGGTGGGGTGGGGGGGGATGGGTAGGCGGGGTGGAGGTAACTGTACATTGGATTATCAACGAAACCTTACTTGGTCCCAAGAAGAGGGTCTCGTGTATTACTGGGTTAGGACATTTACTGTACATTGGAGGGGGTTGGGTTAGGACATTTCCAGGGGCCAGTTTCGAATAGCAGTCTCCCGTAGGTGCTCTTTGAGAGCGGTTTTAAAAGTGGGTAGTGATTCACATTCCTTTACAGCTGTGGGTAGGGCATTCCACATTGATGTGGCATAATTGCGAAAACGTGTTTAGGGAGGAAGTTAAGTAAAAAAAAATTCTAAGCTTCTAATTAAAATCGAAGCTTGGCCCCGAAGCTTCGATTGCCAAAAAAAGCTTGGAAGGTCAGCCCTAGTATTCATGTGTTTTGGTTGAGAAACGTTGGATCAATAAACGCGATCAATATTTGGAATGGCGATCAGGAATTGGATTAATCTTTTTGCAGTACATCAGATGTGAGGTAAGGACTCTGTTACCAATCTTGGGTTAATCCGATGTTTCTTTCGTAACGATCACAAGTGTGTGTGTGTGTGCGTGCTGTTGGCGCCGACCAAAGCACGGAGGGGCGACTTTTCAGCCCCCGCTTCCGTGCGCGCATGATGAAATATATAATACCAATAATCTAGCGTTTATTTCAGACGATTCATAAATCAAGCGACAAATGGCACGATTTCTAACTAAATGCATTGAAGCGCCGTTTGCTGGAGTTTATTGGGATTCGACAGGATCACTCTAAAACTATACTCATATTCACCAAAAAACGGAAATGTATGTATGAAATAATTATCTGTTTTTTGCATGTTGACCGGAAGAAACTCACTTGATTGAATTGATTGAAAAGTTTATTAACAGATTGCAGAATGGGTACAGTACAGTACAGCTCAATACATACAATTGTTAAGAGGATGCAGACCTGAGAAAGACTTTCGTCTTGTTTCCATCAGGGTCCCCCATTTTCAATTCATCATATGACACACATGACATACAGATAGACAGTACTGCTACATCTATACATTTATGACATACCAGATTTTCAAATACAGTACTGTTTGTGATACTAAAAAAATCCAGAGGGGGGGGGTTGGGTAGGGGGGGGGGGGACACTGTACATTGGAATACTGACATACATTTGACATGGAAATTGTACATTGGAGGAGGTTGGGTAGGTGGGGTGGGGTTGGGTTGGGTGGGGCTGTACATTGGAGTACATTACACTGTACATTACACTGACAATCGACGTGTTTATTAGATCCATAGCTATAATATTTAATATAGTTTTAGCACTCGCAAACACCGGCATTATCCCCATTGAACAGAGCGCTGGCATTCTTACCACAAGGTAAACAGCGACTTCTAGTGGGTGCGGAATGAGTTAAGGTGAATGTTTAAAGTGAGTGTGTGGATGGCTGGCCGTTCACACTAATACAATTGGCAGTATTAGAGGGTGGGAGAAGCTGGCGGGGTGGGTCCGGGTCGTTGTAAACAGCGACTCCTACAGTTCGGTCGGGGCGCCTGCTAAGCGCGGATAGGATCTAAGGGGGGTAGTGTGATCCTTCCACACGTTACACCAGGGCTATTCAACTAAATTGTTCAGGGGGCCACATTGTCAGAAACCCAAGGGGCCAGGGGCCGGACTGCCACGGCGTCTCCCCGTGCTATGAATATATGTACACTTGACACAACACGCAACCACATTTTCACAACTTTTATTTAAAGGGGAACTATTTTACTATTTCTTTCACTATTTGGGCACTTTTACACAATTCCTGTGGGTTTATGGAACACCTCTGTAATATTTTTTTTTTTTAATTCATTGTTTTGTATTTCTAATCAAGTACTCAAAAACAGCATTTTTCTACCTCAAGATCTTAAGCCGTTTTGAGCCTGGGCTCCAACCACAGTGGGAACTGTGTGGAAACTCAGCTGATTATCATGCAGCGGTGTCTCTCTGACATCACAATTCAGCACATTTTCAGATGACTCAGTTCAGTGAGGGTGAATATTGTGAGAGGAGAATTGGAAGAATGCTCCAATATGAGAATTAGAGACATAGATCATATTAATATAAGTCCACATAGCTAGGAAACAATGCTAAACACTGAAAAAGGCCATTTATAAGATAGTTCCCCTTTAACTACATTGCAAAAGTAGTATACTTTTCAAAAAAAGTGCTTCATTTATGTGCCACATCTGCAACATCTCCTGCAAAAAGTGCTTCATTTATGACTGTGCAACAACTGCAACATCTCCTCTTCAACATTTCAATATAAAAATAAAATAAAAAACAAACAAGTGCATGATGTGCATCTGAACATTCTAACATCAACACTTGAACAAAAAAACACATTTGTAGTGCAGCTGAGCTTATGAAAAAGTGCTTCATGTCTGTGCAACAACAGCAAATCACAGCATCTTATTAGCACTTATTGTCGACTCTTAACTCTCAAACATCAGGGGGGTGGGGGGCAGACAGGCCTAGCCTACATACACACATCTAATGAGAGCGATTGCACTTCTTTGACTGGGCAATGGCAGAGAAAGAGGGTTCATAGGAAGTGAGGGCTACCCGCAAACAGTGATGCAAATGCTCATTTGTCAAGGAGGCATGGTTGCTTGTTTTAATGGCATTCATGTGAGAGAAACTGGATTCACAGGTGTATGTTGAGCCAAACATTGTTAGCACAGATATTGCCAGCGTTTTTATTTTGGGGAATGTCTTGACATGAATACACTTTATCCGAAATGTTGTGGTGGATTCATTCTCAAGTGCCTGCTTCAGAGCAGATGATGCTTGCATGTCAATTATTTCAAGTTGCAGGAGACCTTCATCAATGTGAAGTGATGCAAGGAACTCTTGTCCTTTTGTGGAAATAGCAGCTACATTGGCAAATGGGTTGCTCACAAAATGCATCAATTCTCTGGACATGTCAAATTCATCAAATCGACTTGCAAAGTTTTCCCTCAATTTATCAATGAAATCTGTCATTAATTGAGTGACTTTTGGCTCAATTGTGCGTGTTAACGTTAACATGAAAAGAAAAAAGCAAAAAAAAAGAAAAAAATTATTATTATCATGTAATCTTTGGCGGGCCGGTCAGAATCATCCCGCGGGCCGGATCTGGCCCGCGGGCCGCCAGTTGAATAGCCCTGCGTTACACCCTCTCAGGGAGGATCCGCGCTGCCAGGTGAAAAGAAGCGGTTGATTGGCTGGACGTGTGTCGGAGGAAGCACGTGATAGCCTCCACTCTCCCAGACCGACTGTGGGGGGTAAGTGCGCAGCGACCAGGAAGGGGATTGGGAATTGGCATAACGACTAACATTGGGATGGGAAAAAATCGGAGGAAAATGGAGCGGGAAAAAGACAAAAAAAAAAGGGAAAAAAAAAAGTGAGTGTGTGGATGTGTGTGCAAAGACTTGGATCATCTTCACTGTTGACGCCTGTTTCCTTGTTGTTGTTCTTCTTCTTCGTTAGTGTTTGGAGCGGCAGGTGGCTCTCACACTGGCACGCTACCTGGAGAAAGAGGAGCGCTTCCTTCCCCCGCCCACGTAAGTCAACCGTTTGTTTAACCTGAAACACATGACAGCCCATTCTGATCACCCTGCTCTCTCTCTCTCTCTCTCTCTGCTCTCTGCTCTCTCTCTGCTCTCTCTCTCTCTGCTCTCTCCCCCCTCTCTATCTGCTCTCTCTCTCTCTGCTCTCTCTCTCTGCTCTCTCTCTGCTCTCTCTCTGCTCTCTCTCCTCTCTCTCTGCTCTCTCTCCTCTCTCTGCTCTCTCCTCTCTCTCTCTGCTCTCTCTCCTCTCTCTCCTCTCTCTCTCTGCTCTCTCTCCTCTCTCTCTCTGCTCTCTCTGCTCTCTCTGCTCTCTCCTCTCTCTCTCCTCTCTCTCGCTTTCTCTCTCTCTCCTCTCTCTCTGCTCTCTCTGCTCTCTCTCTGCTCTCTCTGCTCTCTCTCTCCTCTCTTTCTCTGCTCTCTCCTCTCTCTCTCTGCTCTCTCTCTCTGCTCTCTCTCTGCTCTCTCCTCTCTCTCTCTCCTCTCTCTCTCTGCTCTCTCTGCTCTCTCCTCTCTCTCCTCTCTCTCTCTGCTCTCTCTGCTCTCTCTCTCTGTTCTCTCTCTGCTCTCTCTCTCTGCTCTCTCTCCTCTCTCTCTGCTCTCTCCCCTCTCTCTCTCTGCTCTCTCTCCTCTCTCTCTCTGTTCTCTCTCTGCTCTCTCTCTCTCTGCTCTCTCTGCTCTTCCCTTTAAACCTGCATCACAAACCAGACAAATGTCCCCTTTAAACCTGCATCACAAACCAGACAGGAAATGCCCCAGAATGCAAAGCGGCCGCTCTAGGTGACATTAGCCACACTCCTACAACACCAGCAGCAGCAGCAGCAGTTCAGGTCTGACGGCTTCACCTTGTCTCCCCAGCATCCGAGTGGTGGTGACCGTGGAGCAGACCGAGGAGGAGATGGAGGCAGCGGCGGCCTGCATCCGAGAGGCGTCCCTGGCTCTGCTCCAGTGACCCGACGAGGCCAGGCTTCTCTCTGGGTCCCTGGCTCTGCTCCAGTGACCCGACGAGGCCAGGCTTCTCTCTGGGTCCCTGGCTCTGCTCCAGTGACCCGACGAGGCCAGGCTTCTCTCTGGGTCCCTGGCTCTGCTCCAGTGACCCGACGAGGCCAGGCTTCTCTGGAGCCACTCTGGGCACTGCGCCACCCGGTGGGGCTTCCCTGGGGAGAGAGAACATTCATCCATCCACTGCAACACAACCAGGCGCCGTCATCCACTGGACCTTTTTTCTTTTCTTTTTTCCCTTTTTATTATTGAATATGAAAGTGGGTACAGTAGGAGAAACGACAGACTGTCTGCACCAGACTCACCACGGGGGTCACGTGGACCTGAAAGGTGGATGACGTTCATTGTTTCGGAGCTTCGCAGAAAAAAAAAAAACCAAAACAACCAAAACAAACCCACGTTTTTTCCATTTCTCAGTCATGATCTCTTTTTCGGTTTTTTTTCTTCATATTTTTTATATTTGTTTTCCTCGTCTCATCTGCTGTGTCGCCGTCACTGCCTGTACATCCACGTCCTGTAATCTGCTACAGGACGTAACGCTCTGATATCTTCTGACTGTGAGAGGAGGCCTCTGGGTTGTGTTCACTCCACGCTGACGGCTCGTCGTCTCACCGGCTCAGTCGTCTTGCCTTGGAAAGTGGTTACATGTCTTAACTAATCAAAGAGTAAAATATACTGTATTTAAAAGTAGACTTTAGAATTTTGTATATCAAATTACTTTTATATATATATATGCTGTATTGTTTATATATATATCCTTATAATGACGGAAACCAAATTTCTTTTTGATATTTGATTTAGCCTTTTTACTTCTGTGACCTAAGGGTAGATAAACAAGACTAATTAATTTTGATTCCCTGCACTGTGCTATTCTATGAAATGTACATATTCTTCTTTTTTTCTTTCTCCAATCTTAACGGGTTATAGATTTTCTTAGCAATTTTCTTTCTTTGTAAACCTTCTGAATCGTGTTTTGATTTGTGTGTTTTTTGGTATCTTTGTTTCAGGTGATTCCTTGCCGTTTGCATATCGTGACCACATCTTTGTTTGTCTGTCTGTTTGATTGATCCGTTATATCATTTTCACGTGTTTTTTTTTATTTTATTGTTCATAATGACATTCCTACAAGAGCTAATGAGATCACTAAAGGTTTGTTACACTAATGTGAGCATTTTATCCACCAACGCATTAAAGGTAAAGAATCTGAACAACTTTTTCATCCAGATCATCAGCCTGGATGTAATATTTGCACTATTTGTAATATCTGTCTTCATTTCAGATTCAAGCCTGTTATGAGCCAGAGATAATGGCAAGTTCTATCCTTATTTTGTACCGTGGTCAAAGGTTTAACAACATGCAATATACAGTGTGTGCCTTGTGTGTCGCTGCTAACTGTACCATCAATTCCAATAGTTATTAAAAATAAATGCATTGGGAAATGGTCTCTTATAGTTGGATTATTTTTCTCTTGCTCAAATAACATGGTTTTAGAATGTCAACCTTTCCATATTACAGTACTTACAGAATCTTTAAAAAAAAAATTATATCTCACTGATTCTTGAGAGTCGGGACAAAACACTTTAATATTATATTTTGAGAACGCACACTATATTGATTAGAGTTGTATATTCATGTAGATAAAGGTCTGAGCTATTTAACCATGTAAAGGTGCGGGCTCTACATAGAAAAACATTTTCAACAAATTCACATGTTTCCCTTTGAAACTTGATTTGTGTTTACTCCGTCAGACACACAAAAATGTATGTAATTCTAATTATTCCAGTCCAACAAGAATCTAAAGTTCTGAAGTATGTTGTAATAGTGTTTAGTTACTCTGGTATGCAATCAAATATAATATATAAACCTCAGGTGTAATTTCACACTATTCTGAAAACTCAGATTTAGAAATATTAGCATTTTCAAACTTTGTTTTTAATTTTGATATGATAAATAAAAGATCATTAAGTAAATAAGACAAGAGGATGAAGATCTGATGCTCCTTTATTACTTAAACAACATAAACTGAAGAAGGAATTTGTCATTTCCCCAAAATTAACAAAAACAAACATCTGACGGTGTTGACGATAGGGCTGACCCCTATTAGTCTATTAGTTGACTAATCGGTCGAAAGGAGCCGTAGTCGACTGGCCAACCTCTTAGTCGAATATAAATAAAAATAAATAAATAAAAAATGTATCATTCTTTCCAAAAGAAAAGAGGCCTAGAAGCGTGGCTGACGCTAATGGCATGCATACCAGAGGCGAACTGCCTAAGAAAACAGGCACAGAGGCACTGAAAGAGGATTTCACCCATCTAATGAACACACTAGACTAGACAAATATCAAGATGTATCCATCAGTGGACCAATTGCATGCTTTTGCAGAGGACAAGAAGCCTTCAGTCGACTCCTTCAGACATTAAGCACCCCCCACAGCCCAAATGGAATGATAAAAAAATTAAATATTATACTTTTTTTATTTATTAATTTTTTTGGTCAACCAATAGTCGACTAACGGCAATTTTTGGTAATCATAGTCGACCATCCAAATCCTTAGTCGGGGACAGCCCTAGTTGACGAGAAACTGACTGAGTTGACAAAATTATATGCATCTCTGATAAATGAACACATGCATTTTTTAAACAGATGGAAGTGACAATGATAAGAACTAATAACTCCTTGTCTTATACTGAACATTTTGTTAACTCATTTGTAATAACAACAAACTTTACATACACCTTTCCAACTATTACAAAATGCACTGTTTCCAACAACAAAAACTAATGGAGACCAGGACCCCTTCTCCTCATCCCTGTTTTCATCTACCTCCTCTACACCACTTCCTGATCTCCACTTTCTCACCCACTTCTCCTCTTCGTTTCCTTCTGCATTTCCGATTAGTTTCACTATGATGTCTTGAACTGGGCAGAAATGGAACCTTTTCTGTTGGACCATGGGGATGCAGAAATTCCACTTTCACATCTTGTTGATCAGTATCCACATCGATGGTCTTGGATAGCCACCCAGTGGTCATCATATTAGGGCGGGCCATACTTTTGTGCAAACATGAATTTTAAAGAAATCTTAACATGAGGGGTGTCTAAAATATGTTTTTCGGATATGATAACTCTAACCTACATCATTTTGGATTTCAAAATGGCAGATTTGACCATTTTTCACCCCTTCGCAGGGCCGGACTGGGGGAATTATTCAGGCCAGGAAATATAGTGCGAAATATAGCCCAAGTCAGGCCACTTTTTAAGCAGGGGGTCTGGGGGTCCCCCACCAGGAAGATTTTTGTTACAAAGACTTAATTCCCTGCATGCTGGTGCAGGACTTTTAAAATGTTTACCCTTTAAATGCCATTGTTTGTGATGGCATCACAAATTATTGTTAAAAAAACACACAAACATTTAAATATTTTCACAGACAGAGCTCCCGATGGCCAGTCCGGGCCTTCGCCATACATGGATGCCAACATGAATCTGAAGGAAATCCTAACATGCAAGGTGTCTAAATGATGTTTCTTAATGGGGAATTTAAATATGAGTACATTTTTGGGATAGGATAACTCTAACCTACATAATTTTGTATTGCAACATTTCCAAATGTACCTATCCCCTTTCGAAGATTTGAAAAGATATGGGAAATCATTTATAATGACAAAGCCATCATTAGCACTATCCATCATCACACATCATCACACGTGCAGAGTTCAGGAAGAAATCCTGTGTTATACCCTGTATGAATGTTGGCTTTTTCTGAGGATGCTCCCTTTCTCATTAACTTATAGGTTAACCCAACGTCTTTCATTTGTTGAAGAAGATGATACTTTTTAAGAATCGTGCCTGATGACACACTCAGTGCTGGTTTTTGGCGCCGTGGGCCAGGAGTTTGTTTGTTTGTCTTCAGCTCTCTTCTGAGGATGTGGTGGAATAGCAGGGCCTTTTGGATTGTCTGATTCCTTACTTTGCTTCCTGATAGCATATTCTTTGTTTCCGTGCCTGGAGAGTCCAGTGGTGATGTATTTGTAGCCTTTTTCCCAGCACATTATTGTTTTTCTCAGGTTGTTTTGTTGCTTTGTTACATTTGTAATCTTCTCTTTTAAAGTTTGTATTTCTCTTGAATGCCTTTTTCGCGTTTTACTTTGTTTCTGTTCCTGTCTGAGAGACTCCCTGCGCTGTCTGGCATTGTTATCTAGAATATCCTGATCTGGGGGGGGTGTCTGCCTCCAGCACCGCACCTTCACGGGACCTTTTCTTTCTGCACCTTTTCTGGACCTCTCTCCAATATCTTCTCCGATACCTCTGTGCCCTGTCTCCCATCTTGTCTATTTCTATTACCTTTTTGTCTTGAACCCTCTTTTTCCACCTTTGTCTTTCCTGCTCTTGCAAGGCATGTTTGCTCTCTTCGTCACTGTGTAATTTTTCTCTTCTCTTTCATTGGTACTCTCTATTTCTTCTCCTTCGCTCCTCAACTGACAATTTTTGTCTAGCCATGCTTTCCTATAATACAAAAGTCATGGAAATGTATTAGAATAAGACTAAAATCAGGTGTCTATTTACTAAACATGATTGATTGATTGATTGATTGATTGATTGACGTTAAAGCTGCAGTGCGTAGTTTCTACAACTAGATGTTGCAAACATCTTCACACTGGCTTGTGCAGACAAAATCCATGTTCAGTGGGAGAAAATTCAAGAAGACAGTCATTCCAATAATCCTAGGGTATATTACAACTGATAAGATTGTGACAACTGACTAGCAAAGAATTATCCTGTTGATCACTCCATACCATAATGTATTACACTATGGATGGAAAGTCAGAGAAAGGATGATGCAGCAATCTAGACACATGAACCAGTCCTATATTAAGAATTATTATAAATATATTAAGATGAAATATCCACAGTGCACCTTTGCTCTGATGATCTAAGTAAACATAACAAGAATAACTGTTTTCTTCTGTCTTGTATCCCTTCTGGGATATGAAAGGGCAACATGGAACTCCTTCCCCGCTCTATAAGAGGCAAGAGTGTAGATGTTTGGTAGTGAAAACTACACACTGCACCATATTTTACATCAATCAATCAATCAACGTAGACAAGTGATATATTTATATTTATTTATTAACACATGTGCTGGGAAAGTAAGACAATTATTCAATAAGCAGACCACAGCCTGCCCATGCTCTAAAAGTCAGAAGTGTATTGTAATGCATGCTATTATATGCACACTTCTGTGCAGATAAAACTCTGAAATAACATTTAAATCCTTTACCATGTTCAAAAATAGTATAATAATAAGGTTATTGATGGATTTGTCAACTCCGTCAGCTTACACGTCAACTCCGTCAGACACAAAATCTGATGGAGTTGACGTCTGACAGAGTTGACAAAAGGGCACACATTTTCCCTCCAAGCCTGCATTGTGCACTACAGATAGCTAGTTTTTTGGCAGTTGCTAGCTGTCTTAATAATCTCACTGAAACACTTGAATTCAATCCACTATTGTTTTTTAAAAGTATAATAACGGAGAGATGGTGTTGACATGTTCCAGCTGTGACCATCGGAATATTGACATTGTTTGTCTAAAATATCAAAAAGTGTAAAACTTACCAGACCATGTGTGGTAGTGTTGCATTCACCACATTCAGGGGAAGGAAAAGGGGTCCTCAGGGATAGAGCTGGCCATGCTATTGCCTGATTTAATTAGGTTTATGAAAAGGTCTGACAGAGTTGACATAAACTGAGGACACAACTTTGATAGGTAGATTTCTATGGACTATATTATTTGAGTTTCATTGCATGCATTGTTTTATACATGTATAACCCTTATCACCTGTCTGAAGAAGTCCACCATTATCTCTGTACCCAAAAAATCTACGCCCGCTTGCCTCAACGACTACCGCCCTGTAGCTCTCACCTCCATAGCCATGAAGTGCTTTGCGAAGCTAGTGAAGGGCTACATCTGTTCTTCCCTCCCCATCAACCTGGACCCCCTGCAATTTGCATATCGCCCCAACAGGTCCACGGAGGACGCGATAGCCCATGTGCTGCACACAGCAGCATCACACCTGGACAAGAGGCAGGGGAACTATGTGAGAATGCTGTTCATCGACTACAGCTCAGCATTCAATACCATAGTCTCCTCCAAACTCATAGCCAATCTCAGGGACCTGAGCTTAAACTATGACCTCTGCCAGTGGTTCTTGAACTTCCTGACGGGTAGACCCCAGGTGGTAAGAGCAGGCAACTGCACCTCCTCATCCATCACGCTCAACATAGGGGCCCCCCAGGGCTGTGTTCTGAGTCCCCTCCTCTACTCCCTGTGTGGCACAGCGGAACAACAACACAATCATCAAATTTGCTGATGACACAGTAGTGGTGGGCCTGATCTCTGCCAACGACGAGAGGGCCTACCTGGAAGAGGTAGAGAATCTGTCGCAGTGGTGTCAGGAGAACTGCCTCTCCCTGAACGTCAGCAAAACAAAAGAGATGATTGTGGACTTCAGGAGGTCGGGGGTCAGGGACTACAGCCCCCTCAGCATCGACGGGGCAGCGGTTGAGAGAGTGAACAGTTTCAAGTACCTCGGAGTCCACATATCCGAGGACTTGACATGGACCACACACATTGACAGTGTTGTGAAGAAGGCACGGCAACGCCTCTACTTCCTCAGGCGCCTAAGGAAGTTCCAAGTTCCAAGTTCCAAACAAATCCTTAAGAACTTCTACTCATGCACAATAGAGAGCATCCTGACTGGCAATATCACCTCCTGGTTTGGGAATAGCACCGCACAAGACCATAGCAGACTACAGAGAGTGGCCCGTTCAGCCGAACGCACAATTGGAGGGGGGCTTCCCACTCTCCAGGACATTTACAACAAGCATGGGTAGGGCGGTCAGGTGGCGTAACGGAGATTGCGTTCGTCACCAAACCCCGGAGCGGCTAGATTCGCCTGTTCGAATCCAGCTCACAGCTCCGGGGTTGTCACCAGCTTGGCTGGCCGTTCACACTAATACAATTGGCAGTATTAGAGGGTGGGAGAAGCTGGCGGGGTGGGTCCGGGTCGTTGTAAACAGCGACTCCTACAGTTCGGTCGGGGCGCCTGCTAAGCGCGGATAGGACCTGAGTGGGATAGTGTGATCCTTCCACACGCTACGCCCTCTCAATGAGAATCCGCGCTGCCAGGTGAAAAGAAGCGGTTGATTGGCTGGACGTGTGTCGGAGGAAGCACGTGGTAGCCTCCACTCTCCCAGACCGACTGTGGGGGGTAAGTGCGCAGCGACCAGGAAGGGGATTGGGAATTGGCATAACGACTAACATTGGGATGGGAGAAAATCGGAGGAAAATGGAGGGGGAAAAAGATAAAAAAATAAAAAAAAAACAAGCATGGGTAAGGCTAAGAGAATTATCAAAGACTTCAGCCACCCAAACAACTGCCTCTTTGAACTGCTGCGGTCATGGCAAGCACAGAAAGACTCAGAAGAAGCTTCTATCCCCAGGCCATCAGGATGCTCAACGAACAATAACACTATGTAACAACCATCAAATGCACTCACAGCACACACATCCACACGCACACACTCACTTAAACAAACAACTCACTGCAGCACCCACTTTACACACTTTAGAATACCTAAACACACTTTATATTTATTGGTAAAGAATTTGCACTACAACCCATACCTCATTACACCTTACTGTAAATTGTACCTAAATTGTACCTCATCCCATTTCTGCTTTGCACTATATAGTTTATTGTATATTAGTATATTGTATGGTAACTCAGTTACTTCTACTCTGCATTGAACATTGTACATATGTACATACTGAACACTTGTGTCCACGTACGTGACTTATATATTTTTTTACTTGCTATACTTATTTTATACTTATCTATTTTTGTCTAGCACAGTCTCTGGAGCGTATACAGAAAGAAGCATTTTGTATAAAAGTATTCTGTACTTCTGTATGACAACTAATAAAGAAACTTGAACTTGAACTTGATTTGATATGTATGTTTTCACAAGTGGAGAGGTCTTTCAAGCTTTTTTGGGCTGGTCAATAATGTGACCCCTTGCTGAGGACAAGATAATTAACATGGGAGCTTCTAACCACAGATTATACATTTAAACAAATATCCCCCAAAAAACAAAATATATGTGCTAAAACATAACATCAGTATACACAATACCTTTAGATGTAACTTTGTGAGTATGTCAATCATTATGAATTTCTTAATTTTTTATATAAATTCAACTTTTCTATGTAGGACATGTTTTGTCCCAACTCTCAAGAATCAGTGACATATAAACCCCATGTCTGGCATGATGTTGACTAGTATAGGCCGTACTTTCACCGATCGATTAGCATTGAGAAACATGGCACTGTGCTGCATTGAGAAACAGCACTGTGCTGCATTGAGAAACATGGCACTGTGCTGCATTGAGAAACAGCACTGTGCTGCATTGAGAAACATACTGTGTTGCATTGAGAAACATTGATTGCATTTAATTGATTGAAAACTTTAATTAACAGATTGCAGAATGGGTACAGTACTGTTGTGAAGGGCCAGATTAAAGCTGAGAATCTACATTTATTGTTTTATATACATTGTATATTATTTATATATACACGGTATATCCCTTTAAACCTGCGTTCGAACCATAGTAATATTCGCTCTCCTTATTGGATAACGCCCGTAGGCGCCAGCCCGCAAGCCCCCAAAGTCAGGTTCAAAGACGAACCCAGGCATGTCGTAACATGCCCGGAGACAGCGTATTGATTCCAGACAAGAACTGAGGTTTGGGACTAGATAATCACTTAAGTATATATACGGCGCAGGTGTACACGGCAGTACGTGTTCGGTAACAGTGAAGTGAGCAACCGTGCGTCTAACAGAGCATTGAGAACCACGTGCGAATTGAATAGTAAAGTGTCAGAGTTTAATGCAGTAACTTCAAGTTCGACTTAGTTTAATGTGAAGTAAATAGTCGTTCATTTATTGTATATCGTGCCAACCACAGTTCGTTCGTGTGTAGCCTTACCCAGCGGTTCGTTCGTGTTAGCTAGTGGACCTTAGCCAGTGCGCGTGGACTAAATACCTTAGTACCAGCACACGAGGAGGCCTAGTCGGAGAACCTGTTGGACATGTGCACAGGAGAACCAGCGGCGGCGATTGCAGAACCATTACTGGTTGGATTATATTGATTGTGGAACGTGTTACCCGGAGAAGGGCATCGTTAATTCCCACTGTCGTTTGGGATTTAACCTCGTGAGGATTTACATTCTGGTTGGCCTCATGGACCGAGGCTGGCTGGCTATCATCGTTTGCTATCAAGCATTGGATTACAGTTATTGCTTTTGTTGCTGATCGTTGGATTTACAAGGACTGGCTTCTGTACGTGAACCCCCTTATTCTTCATTGAATCAGACTGAGTATCCGAACATTCCTCTATCCTCCAGACCTTACAACTCTGGGAGGAACCCAGTGTCTCCAGGCGGTACCAGCGTTGCCTTCTGTAGTTGCTATTGTACGCCAGGTGGCGTCAGCCTAGTACCCATCGTAGGAATCATTCTATTCCCAGTGACTTATGCTACTGACTGACTTTATGCATATTCTTCGCCATACAAGCGCAACCCTAATTCTCATTCTGTAACCTAATGTTGCATAATAATAAAATACCCTCAAATACTATTTCTTTGTCAATGCCGTGTTATTATGAGTGTCCACCATATCTATTCGATGTACTGTCTGGCCAGTAATTAAAGTACATACCTAGCAGTGGTTTAATCTATCACAATCTTTAATACAGTCAGGGTTTTGTAACCCCTCAGTTACAATTGGTCCTTCGAGCCGGAGGGTATCAGTAATCTTTAATATCATATTAATATTGATATGGCCAGCGGTGGACACTCTCCAGACGGCTCCCCCAAATTAGAGCGCCTGCGGCGCAAACGTCAGCCACCTCCATACCTGGAGGAATACGCTTTCGTTTTACCCCCTAGCTTATCTAAAAAGACGTTAAATACGGATAAAACGGATAGTTTAAGCATGCCCAATCCTATCGACTTGGCGGCCCTTCCAGTAGAGACCCCAACGGGTTCAAACGAAACTGACTTAGCTCACGGGGGGGACCAAGCGGGACATGACGTGACTATACCTCAAGACAGCGCCACCGGGATAGACCCCGGAGCGCCCCAGGATAAAGAAAGCGCCACCGGGATAGACCCCGGAGCACAACCAACCCAAGAGCGCGCACCCGAGACAGACCTCGGCGCGCAACCAAGAGAAGAGTACCGCGCTCAAGAGATAGACCTCGGAGCGCGCCAAGAGAACAGGTCTCCACCAAGCCCTGTCAGCGCCCGATCACCTCCGTCAGTGTCATCCCCCAGCGAGGCTGACCAGAGACTGGCGCAAGCCTTGATCGCCACGCTGACAGCTTCAACCAAAAGAGACCGACTCCAGGGTGAGCGCGACCGTCTTCAAGCACAGACGCTTAGTGAGCGCGAACACTCTGCAGCGGAACGAGAGCGCCTCCACGCGCAACTCCAAGCACAAGCCCTTAGTGAGCGCGAACACTCTGCAGCGGAACGAGAGCGCCTCCAGGCGCAACAACGGAGTGAGCACGAACGCATCAGACTGGAGGAGAGGCGCCTCCAGACGGAAAAGAACATCCAGCGAGAACACGCCAATGCACAGCGCGAAGCGGAGCGCGACCGGCTACAGGCGCAGATGATAGAACAATTGATCGCCAGGGCGACCCCCCCTCTCTCCACACGGAGCTCCCGGAGATCATCACGACAAGGGTCTAGGGCACCTTCCCCTACCCGACAAAACTACCCGGGACCCGGCCAACAGGAAGAACCTGCCTACGTCTCCGAGCCCCCTCCCCGACCGGTCCATACGGGACCCAGCCAATGGGAAGAACCGGCCTACGTCGCCGAGAGACTAACTAGAAGACTCCAAGACCTAGCGGAGGAAGAGGAGGGATATCAAGCCCACCAGCACGAACCTACTTTGGACCAGGAGGCCCAGTACAGCCCCGACCTCAGCCCCGAGTCACTGCGCTACAAACCCCCGACCCAACTCAAGGGTGAGTTTGATGTACAGTCAGCACCGAGGAACAGCACCTGGGGGCCCGGCCTCTGGTACCCACCCAGTACTAACCCACGACCACCCGTACGGGGAGACTCGCCCAGGAGGCCTCTCCCCCTACGCTCATCGGTGTCCCAGCCATCCATGGCGTCTTACCTTGGCACACCGACGTTCCCAGACTTCACGCGCGAGGACAGAGCACAGTACACGGAATTACGCATGTGTTTAGAGACTATAATGTCCGATGTCCACGACGAGTCTTATAAATATGCCATCCTCCTCAAGCATCTCAAGGTGCCCAGAGCGCATAACATAGCGCTGGCATATTCGAACTCAAGCACCCCATACTCAGCTGCTCTGGTGGCCCTCGACGCGCGCTATGGACGCATATGGGATTACGTGATCCAAGAAATACGAGATATCGACCGCCTCCCCCCAGCCAAAGACAATAGAGCACTGGATGACCTCTCTATCAAGGTACAATCCCTCGTGGGGATGCTGGGGTCCCAAAAGGAGAAGGGGAGATATGAACTGTATGCAAATTCTAACGTGGAGCGGATACTGGAGAAGCTCCCTCCAGCCCGTCAAGAGCGTTTTCGGCGGCAGAAAGACCACCGTGACCCCAACGGCCCAGAACCATCCCTCCTAGACCTGGCTGATTTCCTCGCCAGGGAGGTCAGCAGTCTACGACTGGACACATTCGTGTGGAGTGGCTCTAGCCCTAGAGATGGACCGCGGAGGTTCAATGACAACCGCCGGTCAGTGACAGTTATGCACCAGGCCGAGTCAGTGCCGCAGCACAAGAACCACAACACCCCCCACGTGAAGGGAAAGTGGAAAATTGCATGCCAGTACTGTGAAAATGAACATTGGCTGTCTCAATGTGACACCTTCAAGAAGCTGACCGCTGACGAGGTGAGTCAGTGGATCAAAGAGAACCGCCGCTGCTTCCGCTGCGCGCGCAGCCATATGGCAGCCGAGTGCCGCCTAAAGAAAAGATGCAGCAAGTGCGACGGCGCCCACCTGGAGGTCCTGCACGACAGCAACAAGAGGAGACCCGTACCACAAAGCAGCTCGAGAGTAAATGTCATGTATATAGACCCTGCGAAGAGCGGGAGCTCCCGAGTGCTCTTGAAGGTGGTCCGAGTGCTCCTAAGCTACGAGGACAAGGTCATGGACACTTACGCCGTCCTAGATGATGGGTCAGAAAAGACTCTCCTCCTCGCTTCCGCCGCAGCCCAGTTGGGTCTGCGGGGTACCGAAGAAACAATGACAATCCGTACCATTAGAAGAGACCTAAAGACCATAAAGGGTGAAAACGTCTCCTTCACGATAGCAGCGGTCGAGCAGCCCGAGAAGCGGTATAGCATCACTAACGCCTTCACAATCCACGACATAGGTCTGTCACGGTATACCTACCCCATCACACAGCTGACGGAGAAATACGTGCACCTACGTCAACTACCTATACCGCCCATCGACGGCGCCACCCCGACCCTGCTCATAGGATCCGACCACGCACACCTCATCGTCCCAATGGACCAGGTCCACATCGGGCCCAGAGGCTGTCCAGCAGCGGTCAAGACCCGCCTGGGTTGGACACTACAAGGCCCCCTCTCCGGGTCTTCCAACCGACCGACAGCCACTCGCTGCCTCTACACGAGGATAAATGAAGACGACACCACCCTCTTGCAGCACGTCGAGAGACTATGGACATTAGACGCGATGCCCTTTAAGAACGAAAAGAAACTAGTTCGTTCAAAGGAAGACACTTATGCCATAGCTCTCCTCGAGCAGAAGACAAAGAGGGTCGAGGTCGACGGAGTGATGAGATACGCAACTCCACTCTTGAGGCGAGAGGGGATGCCCACCCTCCACGCCTCAAAAGAACGCTATCTACTGAACACTGAGCGGCGTCTAGCCAAGGACCCCACTCAAGCCACTGTGTACCGCGCTGAGATCGACAAACTGATCACAGCGGGACATATCAAGAAAATTGACAATCAAGAGGCAGACCAGACGATCGAATCCTGGTACGTGCCCCACCACAAGGTCCACCACAACGGCAAGAACCGCATTGTATTCAACTGCAGCTACCAGATCGGACTACAGAACCTGAATAGATTACTCTTGCCCGGCCCGACACTCGGCCCCTCCCTCCTCGGCGTACTACTACGTTTCCGCCAAGACAAGGTGGCCATCAGCGGCGACATCAAAGGGATGTTCCTGCAGGTGCGACTGGTGGAGGAGGACAAGCCCCTGCTGCGGTTCCTATGGAGAGAGAGGATCAACGATGAGCAACCCTCCATCTACCAATGGGAGGTCCTCCCCTTCGGCACCACATGCAGCCCATGCTGTGCTACGTTCGCACTACAAAAACATGTGACAGAAGACCCTGAAGCTGACGAGGAGGTCAGACAAAGCGTAGAGAGGAGTTTCTACGTGGACAACTGTCTACAAAGCGTCTCGACGCCAGAAGAAGCCGAAGCCCTCCTGCTTAAGCTCCGCGCCTCACTGATCAAAGGCGGCTTCGATCTTAGGCAGTGGGCCAGCAGTGACCCTCAAGTACTTCGCAGCCTCTCCCCAGAGACAAAGGCAGCAAGCAGCGAGACCTGGATGGCGACCACCCCAGGTGAAGCACAGGAAATGACATTGGGCCTCGTCTGGTGCTTCAAAACAGACTCGCTCCATTACAAGCACACATCCCTGACCCCGGAGCAGGGAAGGTCGACCCCTCTACCGACCACTAGACGGAGCGTATACAGAACACTCGCAAGCCAATACGACCCGCTGGGGTGTATCCTACCTTACACCACGCGGGCGAAGATGCTTGTGCGAGAACTGTGGGACAAGGAACAGGGCTGGGACGACCCCATACCCGACCACCTAGCTTCCACCTGGAGAGAGTGGGAGAGAGAACTCAGCTCGCTCCAAAATGTGAACATACGCCGGAGCTACTTCCCACCCACAGTGCGGCTGGAGACGTGCCAGATGGACCTGCACGTCTTCAGTGACGCCTCGGAAGTAGCCTACGGTTCGGTGGCTTACTTGCGAGCCCGAGAGGAGGAAGGAGAAGTACACACAGCTATCATCCTGGCTCGCTCAAGAATAGCCCCCCGCAAGCAACAATCGATCCCGCGTCTAGAGCTCTGCGCAGCTCTGGTAGGCGCGCAACTCGCCACGTTGATACAACGTGAACTCACCATAACGGTGCAAAGAACAATCTTGTGGTCAGACTCCATGACCGTACTCAACGGATCCAGTCCGATTCTTGTAGATACAAGGTCTTCGTGGGAGTCAGAGTCACCGAGATTCAAGACCTGGTAGGATCAGCGTGCTGGAGGTACGTTGACACCAAACAGAACCCAGCCGATGTCATCACACGGGGGATGTCCCTAGATGACCTCACACGTCCCAATATTTACAGTGACGGTCCCGAGTTCCTCAAGCTCCCGGAGGAGGAGTGGCCTACCCCCACCCCACGGGAGGCTAGTCAAGAGGAGGCAGAGATCAAGAAATCTATGTTCTGTGGACTGACGCACATCCCAGCCCCCACTGACCCTAACATAGACGACTGCCTAACCTTTGAGAGTGCGCAGATAAAAACATTCTTGTGGCACCACCCTGAGGTTCCCCCCACTACAGACATTAACGCATCGAACTACGCAGAGGCAGAACTCCTTCTGCTACAGCGAGCCCAAAGAGACTCATTTCCAGATGAGCTAGACTGCCTGCAGGGAACAAAGCCAATCCCTTCAGACAGCCGACTGCTCCACTTGGCCCCCGAGCTCGACACCCACGGCCTCATCAGGGTGGGTGGTCGTCTGAGACGGGCCCCGGACTTAACGGATGACGTCAAGCATCCTATCGTCCTCAACAGTCGACATAAGGTCACCGAGCTTATCATAAAGAAATACGACGAGGATGTGCACCACGCTGGGGCAGAGAGAGTCTTCGCTGAGATCCGACGTCGTTACTGGATACTGCAAGGAAGAGAAGCAGTACGTCGCTTCCAGCGGACCTGTCTAGACTGTCGCAAGTGGCGAGCACAGCCCAGTATACCTATGATGGCCGACCTGCCTCCCTGCCGCCTCCGACTCGGCGAGAAGGCCTTCCACTCCACAGGCGTGGACTGTTTTGGCCCGCTCTACGTCAAGAAAGGAAGAGGGACAGAGAAGAGGTGGGGCATTGTATACAAGTGCATGACCACCCGAGCAGTGCATATAGAACTCCTGCAGACCATGAGCACGGATTCATTCCTCATGTCCTTCCGGAGATTTACAGCAAGAAGAGGGAAACCGTCTGTATTATTGTCTGATCAAGGGACAAACTTCAAAGGCGGAGAAAGAGAACTGAGAGAGAGCTTCCAGGCCATGGGCCCAGAACTTAAGACCCGCCTCGCTCCCTCTCAGATCGAGTTCCAGTTCAACCCCCCGAACGCCCCTCACTTCGGGGGAACCTGGGAAAGAGAAGTACGTTCCATTAAGACAGCTCTGTACGCCGTGCTTGGGGCCCAGACCGTGGCGGAAGAAGTCCTCACGATAGTCCTCACGGAGATCGAGGGAGTATTGAACTCAAAGCCCCTCGGGTACATCTCAAGTGATGTAGCAGACGTCGACCCAGTCACCCCAAACACTCTCTTGATGGTGCGGCTGGACCCTGCCCATCCACAGGCGGTGTACAGACCTGAAGAAGCGAACGGCCGAAGAATGTGGAGGTACAGTCAAGTATTGGCTGACCAGTTTTGGAACAGTTTCCTCCTCCACTACCTACCGTCCCTCCAAACCCGTCAGAAGTGGGTAAAGGACAGGGACAACTTAAAAGTGGACACAGTCGTTATGATCATAGACCAGTCACTACCCCGAGCTATGTGGCCGGCCGGCCGCGTAAGCAAAGTGATCACTGGTGCCGACGGGAAGGTCAGAGCGGCAGAAGTTATTGTCCAAGGGCGGACTTACACCCGACCCGTGGCGAGGCTGATAGAGTTGCCAGAGCTCCCTGACTCCCCTGATGACGATCATGACCCACTGACTTTGTAGATTGCCCTACTCCTCACAACAGATATTGAGCAGTTGACTGGACTATTAATCTGTCTCCCTTAACTAATTAGGTGCGGACTAATTAGGAGGCGGCTGTTGTGAAGGGCCAGATTAAAGCTGAGAATCTACATTTATTGTTTTATATACATTGTATATTATTTATATATACACGGTATATCCCTTTAAACCTGCGTTCGAAGGGGAGCTCCAGTAGCTCACCGCGTACCTCGAGCGCTATTTCGGCGCCGGGGACAACCGTGCTCGTCACGGATCTGGGGTTTAGCGAGTTCGAATCCCGGACTGCAGCCGTGCCTTTCCCAGAGTGTCTTCCCCCCCATCTGTACCCCTTCAGCCTGTTTCTGTCGGTCATTCTTGACCAGAGTAAATGCGATAAACGCAAAAAAGAGCCAGCGGAATGGCCAAAGTTAAAAAAGAAAAAAAAAAAAACCTGCGTTCGAACCATAGTAATATTCGCTCTCCTTATTGGATAACGCCCGTAGGCGCCAGCCCGCAAGCCCCCAAAGTCAGGTTCAAAGACGAACCCAGGCATGTCGTAACATGCCCGGAGACAGCGTATTGATTCCAGACAAGAACTGAGGTTTGGGACTAGATAATCACTTAAGTATATATACGGCGCAGGTGTACACGGCAGTATGTGTTCGGTAACAGTGAAGTGAGCAACCGTGCGTCTAACAGAGCATTGAGAACCATGTGCGAATTGAATAGTAAAATGTCAGAGTTTAATGCAGTAACTTCAAGTTCGACTTAGTTTAATGTGAAGTAAATAGTCGTTCATTTATTGTATATCGTGCCAACCACAGTTCGTTCGTGTGTAGCCTTACCCAGCGGTTCGTTCGTGTTAGCTAGTGGACCTTAGCCAGTGCGCGTGGACTAAATACCTTAGTACCAGCACACGAGGAGGCCTAGTCGGAGAACCTGTTGGACATGTGCACAGGAGAACCAGCGGCGGCGATTGCAGAACCATTACTGGTTGGATTATATTGATTGTGGAACGTGTTACCCGGAGAAGGGCATCGTTAATTCCCACTGTCGTTTGGGATTTAACCTCGTGAGGATTTACATTCGGGCTGGCCTCATGGACCGAGGCTGGCTGGCTATCATCGTTTGCTATCGAGCATTGGATTACAGTTATTGCTTTTGTTGCTGATCGTTGGATTTACAAGGACTGGCTTCTGTACGTGAACCCCCTTATTCTTCATTGAATCAGACTGAGTATCCGAACATTCCTCTATCCTCCAGACCTTACAACTCTGGGAGGAACCCAGTGTCTCCAGGCGGTACCAGCGTTGCCTTCTGTAGTTGCTATTGTACGCCAGGTGGCGTCAGCCTAGTACCCATCGTAGGAATCATTCTATTCCCAGTGACTTATGCTACTGACTGACTTTATGCATATTCTTCGCCATACAAGCGCGACCCTAATTCTCATTCTGTAACCTAATGTTGCATAATAATAAAATACCCTCAAATACTATTTCTTTGTCAATGCCGTGTTATTATGAGTGTCCACCATATCTATTCGATGTACTGTCTGGCCAGTAATTAAAGTACATACCTAGCAGTGGTTTAATCTATCACAATCTTTAATACAGTCAGGGTTTTGTAACCCCTCAGTTACAAGTACAGTACAACTCAATACACACAATTGTTAAGGGGATGCAGAGCAGAGAAATACTTCCGTCTTGTTTACATCAGGGTCCCCCGTTTTCAATTCATAACATAGCCCTGTGCTGCATTGAGAAACAGCACTGCAAATCAGTAGTACTCATTTGTATATTTTATACCCAGTTTAATCACATGTACATTGTATATTACTGTTGCACTTTACTGTTACATTTGCACTCTGGTTGGATGCCAAACTTCTTTTTGTTGTACTGTACTCGTGCTGTATGATGATGATGACGATACATTTGAATCTAATCTCTCTCTTTCTCTCCTTCTCTCTGACTCTCTTTTTTTCTCCCTCTGACTCTCTTTCTCCCTCTCTCTCTTCAAATGTATTTTCGTTGTACTGTACTTGTGCTGTATGTTTGAATCTAATCTCTTGAGTGACTCTCTCATTCTCCCTGAATGATGAATGAAAACTTTATTTAACAGATTGCAGAATGGGTACAATACAGTACAGCTTGTACTGTATTGTACAATTGTTAAGGGGATGCAGACCAGAGAAAGACTTTCGTCTTGTTTACATCAGGGTCCCCCATTTTCAATTCATAGTGACTCTCTTCCTCCCTCTCTCTCTTCAAATGTATTTTCGTTGCACTGTACTCGTGCTCCTGTATGATGATGACAATACATTATAATCTAATCCCAGCCACATTATAAAAATGAGAGTACATTAATAGTACACCTCCCGGATCCTGCCCCTAGATGGCGCATCATCTCTGACACACAGCATCCCCAACCCCCCCCCCCAAACCCTTCCATCACCTACGTCACCAGAGTGTGTGTGGAGTAAGTTCACTTTCCAGAGAACCTCGGAACAGCAGTGAGGAGGGCTTGAACTCACGACGCACCGCGTTGGCTGCTGTACGGGATGAAATTCAACATTTATTCTCCTACTAGCGAACAACAACAACATCAACAACAAACAGGACTTTATTAATAACTCATCGCACCTGAATGCCTCCACTCTCTGATTGGATCGTTGCAATTTGATTTGTTTTTCTTTTTATTTCCCTGGATTTTGGGATATTATTTGGAGAGAATATAGAAAGATCCGACTAAAATAATCCCATTATATGAATTTCATTGGTCAGGTTTTTGTTTTTTAATTGCACAAATCCACTTGTAGTGGAACCATGGCACCAAGGATACACTGTCTGCTGCTCCTGCTCGTCCTGACTGCAGACCTGAGATGTGCAGGTAAGACCCTTCAAAGACCCTGCTGTACTATGAGTTTATTATTATTGTGCTTAAAGTAGTTTCATTTGGGTGAAAGGGAGATCCGACCTGTGAAAAGGATCAGCAAACGCCGAGATTCAAGCATCTCCTAATTGATCTATAAACATTGGACCCGACCCCCAAATGATGATGGGAGGGGTGACATCTAATTATAATTTGAATTACGAGTTATTACATACTAGTTGCATCGGTGCCCTGCTTTGCAGAGGGTGGTCTATTCTGAAACTGCAGACCTGCTTCACATCTCTTCTCAAACTGGAGGCATTATGCTTGCTTTTATTATTATTATTATTTTATTTTACAAAAGTTGCACATTTGCCTTGTTTCAACATGCATGAAATATGTTGGGCAGCAATTCTCGAAATGCTCAATAACAGCTTCATTGTTATTTTATTTTATTTTTTATTTCCGAATGATGTCAGACATGAGGTGCTTGGACGTGTTAATTAGATGCACATAGTTTGGAGCTGATCTCTTCTTTGTGTCAGTCTTGCTAATTCAGTTAGTTCCCGGTGGGGGGGGGGGGGTGACAGACAGATGTTGAGATGTCCTGTTGGCTGTTTGCAGCTCTCTCTCTCTCTGGCTCCTCGCAGGACCTGCAGTGATCGAGGGGGGTGGGATGGGGGGCCAGCCCTCCCTCCCACTTCATACCTTCTTCTTAGTTGTTTATTTTTAGTCTCTTCCAAAAAAAATAATAATGTGATTGCATTGGATTGATGGGACTCGCCAGGGAGAAAACAGTCGCATAAAGGTGGAACAAAGGGTCTGTGATTTAAGGGGGGGAGAGAGAGATTTAGCTTTGGGGAGGGGAAACTGTTCTGAAGTCCAAAAGGCACTGCCTTCAATTTCAGTGGAATTTTTAATGGAGAACCAGCGTTGCAGTGGTGGGTTTGACCGGGTTTTGTAATATAAAGTGAAACCTATGCTCTTGCTCCATAGGAGGTCCATTTGTGTGTGTGGAGTGGTCTGGTCTGGTCTTCCATCCAGGAGTTGGAGAATATAAATAGGAGTGACTGCCGCTCCTGGATGGGGCCAGGCCAGCTTGGCCCCAGGGGTATGAGCAGAGGTGCGGAAGGGGGGGTATATATCCACCTCTTTTTGCCCCCTTGCTCGCATCTGATCACCAAGGGGGGGGGGGGGGGGGGGGGGCGATGGCAAGCCAGGCCATTGACATGGTAATTGATTCACTTGCTAATAACACAGCTCTTGAACCCACAAGGCTTTGTCTTATGGCCAAACAAAGGGGGCATTCCTGAATTGAATTGATTCTCCGCATGTGAATGTGTTGAGTTTGTTGTTTGGCTTTGCCCCTCTAACCAGAACTGTGATGCATACACTGTGTTCTAAATGCACCCTTTTTTTAAACCCGTCTTACTTCTCGTCCTGGTGTGTTTACTTTACACTGTGGGACACCGTGTGCCGCGGTCAAAGCAATTTGCAGACTTTTGTGTGTGTAACAAACTTTGCTCCACAACGGTGGAACCAACCTCCCACCACAGTCGGGAGTCGGGACAGCTAAAGACACAACCAACTTCCCACCACAGTCGGGAGTCGGGACAGCTAAAGACACGACCAATCTTTCACCGTCGACTAAAAACAAACTTCTTCAATCAATATCTGAAATGAAATAAAATAAAATAAAATTCAACCTTCGTACGGTCTTCTACTATCATGCACTCTTCCACTAGATAATCTTCCATGTCTATATTACTACCTACTATACTGACATGTCTCTACTACTACTATGCACTCAACACGGCAGCGCCCAAGTTTCAACACTGTTTGACGAACATTGTTACTCGGCTGACAGAGTTGTACCCTTCCTTCCTGCTGACTACAGAACTTGTGAGTCGCTTTGGATAAAAGTGTTCAGCTAAATGACTAAACAAGTCCTCGTCATTGTTTTAGGAGTGATTTCTAACATCATATCGTACAACTCTTCTTTTCATCCAAAAGCATTTACGTACAGTATATTTCCCAGTGCTTCTCCTGTGGTGCCCGGCCCTAATGCATACGACAGGGCTATTCAACTAAATTGTTCAGGGGGCCACATTGTCAGAAACCCAAGGGGCCGGACTGCCACGGCGCCTCCCCGTGCTATGAATGTACACTTGACACAACACGCAACCACATTTTCACAACTTATTTAACTACATTGCAAAAGTAGTATACTTTTCAAAAAAAGTGCTTCATTTATGTGCCACATCTGCAACATCTCCTGCAAAAAGTGCTTCATTTATGACTGTGCAACAACTGCAACATCTCCTCTTCAACATCTCAATATAAAAATAAAATAAAAAACAAACAAGTGCATGATGTGCATCTGAACATTCTAACATCAACACTTGAACAAAAAAACACATTTATAGTGCAGCTGAGCTTATGAAAAAGTGCTTCATGTCTGTGCAACAACAGCAAATCACAGCATCTTATTAGCACATTGTCCACTCTTAACTCTCAAACATCAGGGGGGTGGGGGGCAGACAGGCCTAGCCTACATACACACATCTAATGAGAGAGATTGCACTTATTTGACTGGGCAATGGCAGAGAAAGAGGGTTCATAGGAAGTGAGGGCTACCCGCAAACAGTGATGCAAATGCTCATTTGTCAAGGAGGCACGGTTGCTTGTTTTAATGGCATTCATGTGAGAGAAACTGGATTCACAGGTGTATGTTGAGCCAAACATTGTTAGCACAGATATTGCCAGCGTTTTTATTTTGGGGAATGTCTTGACATGAATACACTTTATCCAAAATGTTGTGGTGGACTCATTCTCAAGTGCCTGCTTCAGAGCAGATGATGCTTGCATGTCAATTATTTAAAGTTGCAGGAGACCTTCATCAATGTGAAGTGATGCAAGGAACTCTTGTCCTTTTGTGGAAATAGCAGCTACATTGGCAAATGGGTTGCTCACAAAATGCATCAATTCTCTGGGCATGTCAAATTCATCAAATCGACTTGCAACGTTTCCCTCAATTTATCAATGAAATCTGTCATTAATTGAGTGACTTTTGGCTCAATTGTGCGTGTGAACGTTGACATGGAGAAAAAAAAGTAAAAAAGAAATTACCTTTTTTTATTTTTTTTTATTATCATGTAATCTTTTGCGGGTCGGTCAGAATCATCCCGCGGGCCGGATATGGCCCGCGGGCCGCCAGTTGAATAGCCCTGGCATACGAGATCTGAAAACCCAAGTAGCAGGTCAGAGGGATTAATGTGGACTCTGGCTCCCAGGTAGAGGGATTGATGTTGACTCTGGTTCCCAGGTAGAGAATTGATGTTGACTCTGGCTCCCAGGTAGATGGATTGATGTTGACTCTGGTTCCCAGGTAGAGGGATTGATGTTGACTCTGGTTCCCAGGTAGAGGGATTGATGTTGACTCTGGTTCCCAGGTAGAGGGATTGATGTTGACTCTGGTTCCCAGGTAGAGGGATTGATGTTGACTCTGGCTCCCAGGTAGAGGGATTGATGTTGACTCTGGTTCCCAGGTAGAGGGATTGATGTTGACTCTGGTTCCCAGGTAGAGGGATTGATGTTGACTCTGGCTCCCAGGTAGAGGGATTGATGTGGACTCTGGTTCCCAGGTAGAGGGATTGATGTTGACTCTGGTTCCCAGGTAGAGGGATTGATGTTGACTCTGGTTCCCAGGTAGAGGGATTGATGTTGACTCTGGCTCCCAGGTAGAGGGAAAACCCACTGTGGCTGAGGGAGAGAGATGCCACTCTGATCAAATTAGATTAGCAGCATAATAAACACATCTGTCATCATGCTAGGCTGGATCTCGTCCAGCATGTACAGTAATGCTGTATATATACCATATATATTTATTCTCACCGCATATATACCTATCCTCACCTGTCTGTACTTACCTGCACATAGTCCTTTACTATATCTGTACATATCCTACTCTTACTAGTTACACTGCTGGCCAGTATGACTGACTACTACTACTCTACTGTCTTTATACTTGTATCAGTCTGTACATATTAATACTACAACTCTGTACATACATCTGATTAGCGCTATTACTCAGTAGTAATAATTTGTATATTTTATACCCAGTTTAATCACCTGTATATTTGCACTCTGGTTGGATGCCAAACGTCTTTTCGTTGTACTGTGCTTGTGCCGAATGATGATGATGATGACGATACATATTTTGAACCTAATCTAATCCGTGGCTCCCTCACACACCGACCAACCGGTGGGCTCCTCTTCCTCTTCAGCGGCGAAACCCAGCCAATGATGTCACAGACAAACCCAGTCACATGATGCGTGACTTTTATTGAAGAGCAGCTGTAAATCGTTGCAGGGCAGAGAAAGACTTGACGTTTTTAAAGAGAGGGAGAGGCAGGTTTGCCTTTTTCTAAACCTTTACTACCTCCTATCAACTCTCCCACACCCCTCCCCCTCCCTCCTCGGAGCTGTGAAGTGAAGCGAGAGGTAGTAGGACTGGACACGCCAGGGAAGTTAGCCAGAGTTCAGTCTCCTGATCTAGTGCTAACCTGGGCTGTGTGTGTGGGAAATCTTCAAAGAGGTGTCACAGGCCCCCGTGTCCTGATGTTCTAGATGTTTCTCTAGGCGGGTGGCGTGGGATCTCATCCCATTTAATTTTTCCATTGTATTTGAGTCATTCCCTTAAACGGCTCCCCTTCTGAGATTGGCGTGGTCTTTTCTCTCACTCTCTCCAGGGATACCGTTTGTGGTGGCGTCCGCAGGGATGCATATCGGTATCGGTAGATTTTCCTTCCACCGCTTTGACCGCTATTAACGTCTGTTATGAAGAGCCACGTGTAACCGTTCAGATATCAAACCAAAGCAACTCCATTTTCTGCTTCTTTCTCTTTTTTTGGCATCGTCTACAGTGCTGTCCATAAGCCGGAGTCCAGTTAAACTTTTACATTTTTTTTTGTTATATTGGATCTGAACTCCGGCACATTGGATTTGTAATGGAAAAACTATGAGGTTGAAGTGCGGACTTTCATCTTTAATTTGAGTTAATATTGGGTGGACCGTGTCGGAATTGTAGCCCTTTTTATACACATTCCCCTCATTGTAGGGGAGAAAAAGTCATTGGACAAATGGACACAAACTTGAATAAAGTTGTTAAATTTAATGGGTTAACCCTTTCACTACCACACTGCAAATGGTTAACCTTCTGTAGTGTGGTAGTGAAAGGGTTAACCTTATGTAGTGTGGTAGTGAAAGGGTTAACCCATTGTCGTGTGGCAGTGAAAGGGTTAACCTTCTGTATTGTTGCAGTGAAAGGGTTAACCATTTGGTAGTGTGGCAGTGAAAGGGTTAATGGGGTTTTTTGTGTACAATGGACTCCATCAAACAACTCAAACACAGTATGGGATATGTAGTCTTTTGAGTATTGTTCTGTCCCCGAGGACTCAAAGGAAAACTTAAGTGAACGTGCAGATAGGTGCAATTTCAGTGGCTTTCCTGTCGACTTCACCATTGACTTCCATAGTCAATTGGGACAGGAAAAAGTTAACTCAATATGGATGTAAATACCCTCAAATTAAAGCAGAAAGCTCTGTTCCATTTCAAATCCGAAGCCAAAACAACAAATACTGTTTCACTGGACTCAGACTGCCAGGCTGCTCTGCACTTAAAGCATGTTTCTTCTCTTTGGGAGAAAAATGAACGATGTGCCCGTGATATTTGTACAGTGACCGCAGACCAACGGTGTAACTCGATGCCTCTCTACACAAAGTGCTCTGCATCAGCTGATGCTTTTTAAATGGTAAATGGCTGCTTTTTTATATAGTGCTTTTATCCAAAGCGCTTTACAATTTGTAACAAATAATCTTTTTACCCATTCACTCACACATTCACACACCGACGGCGGAGGCAGCCATGCAAGGTGCCAACCTGCTCATCGGGAGCAATTAGGGGTTAAGTGTCTTGCTCAAGGACACATCGACACGCTGCCTGGGAGGAGCGGGAATCGAACCGGCAACCTCCGGATTGCCAGACGACTGCTCTACCTCCCGAGCCACTGTCGTCACCCTTCACCAAAAAATTACTGACAAATCATTTTCGAATAGTCTACTGTTCTTAAAGGAACACGCCAACTTTTGGGAAAATTAGCTTATTTGCCATCTACCCTGGAGTTAGACGAGCAGATACCATTTTCTTCTCTGTGCATGCATTTAGGCTTATGGAACACCCGTACCGTTAGCCTAGCTTAGCGTCATTCACTGGAAGTAGGTGTGCCAGTGTAGCCTAGTTCCCAACAGTCAAAAACGGGGGCTTTTGAGGTGATGAAATCACTGCGCCCAGGCAGCAGTGGTTCGGCAAAAAAATTTCAGAGTATATATCTGCTTAGAAAACAAAAATGTCTAATTAAATAATTAGTTTCTCCACGTGGTAAATATACGGGTCACAACATATTTACAGGAACGTTTTGGAGTTGTATTGGGAACTGTTTGTATTTTTACAAATGAATAAACGGACTTCCTCAGATGAAACAAAGTCCCTGAAACACAAAGCTGCCTAGAGTTGTTTAGTGGCTACAAATACGTGTGTTCCAGTTTTACATTTGGGTCACTCTTGTGTGCCTAAAAAAATATTCTATTTTGATTCGTGATGGCACGAGATAGAATAATCTTCTTCAAATGATCGTCCTGGCTCATCTTTCCCTCCCAGAATGTAATGGTGCAGCATAAAATATGGCTGGATTTTTTGGCTCAAGTCTACCAAACTCCTGGAAAGTTGTTTATTATTTTATATGAAAAATTATTGGAATCCTAAAGGCTTTACCATAAAGATGTCATCAAAATGTAAAACTGGCATGAATGACCTCGCTCCGTCCCACCACGGTGGCGTCTAGAAGAGGACCTCGCTCCGTTCTTCCCGGCCCTCCGCGGTTGCCGTCTATAGGTATTAATCAAAATAAAAGACCCCTGTGTCCCGTCAACCTGGTCTCTCGTTAAAAGGAGCTTTCTGTTTGACTCTCGACTCGCGTACGCTCGCGTCAGGAGCGGGTAAAGCTCACACTTCACATGTTACACAAGCAACGCTCTCATTTTAGCGGAGGTGATTGACAGCCCTGGCCCCTCTGCGCCGAGCGTGTTCTCTTGACGTTAAGAGTTTTCCGAGCCATGTTGTCAGATGACTAAAGAAGAGTGGAATTCCCTCCCCCCTCCCCTTTCTGTTTTCAGCCGAGTCCCAAACTTGAGAGATTTCCTCCGGCGTTTTTCGGAGGGGCCCTAATTCATCCATGCACACTGTGTCTCCTCAGGCCACCCAAACACACAGACACAAGACACACAGACATGACACACACAGACACAACACACACAGACACGAGACACACAGACACGACACAGACCGACACACAGACAGACACAAACACACAGACACACACACATACACGACACACACAGACACACAGACATGACACACACACACACAGACACAACACACACAGACACGAGACACACAGACACGACACAGACCGACACACAGACAGACACAAACACACAGACACACACACATACACGACACACACAGACACACAGACATGACACACACACACACAGACACAACACACACAGACACGACACAGACAGACACAAACACACAGACACACACATACACGACACACACACACACAGACACGACACACACAGACACGACACACAGACACGCACACAGACAGACACGACACACACAGACACAACACACACAGACACGACACACAAAGACATGACACACACAGACATGACATACACGACACAGACACACAGACACGACACAGACACGACACACACAGACACGACACACACAGACACACAGACACGACACAGACACGACACACACAGACACACAGACACGACACACACAGACACACAGACATGACACACAGACACAACACAGACACGCACACAGACAGACACGACACACACAGACACAACACACACAGACACGACAGACACGACACACACAGACACGACACACACAGACACGACACAGACACGAGAGACACACAGACACGACACAGACACGACAGACACACAGACACGACACAGACACGAGAGACACACAGACACGACACAGACACGACAGACACACACACACCAACAGTGGCCCTATTGTAATCTGTGACAAGGCTGGCCATACCTTGTGCACTGAAAGGCTTAAAAAAGAAGAAGAGAAATATAGTTTTTAATGTGTCCATAAAAAGCAAGTTAATATCTCTTAGCAGGTACTATGCAAAAGAAAAGCCATCCTTACTAATCATGAACACACCTGGTTTTAAATCAAGGCTTGGTTGATCAACTAAATCAAGATCACCTGCATCAATTAACTCCCGACAGTAAGACGGTTACTGTTTTAAGGTTTGAAATTAATGTAGCGCTGAATTATTGTGCCGCATGAATGGTGAAATGTAGACGAACCAGACGCAGCCTACAAACTTGCTCAAACTATTTACAATAACATTTACAATAATGTGTATGAAGGAGCCTTCACATAATCATTCGGGACTTTCAGCGTGCCGGGCGACCGCATGTTCCTCCGAAAGCGACGAGCCCCGGAGAGTTTCGGCGTTCCGTAAAGGAAGTCGTTTTAGAAAACCCACCCCCTGGGTGATCTGCGTCATCCATGAGCTTCACCTGAAGAACCAAGAGTCCAAAAGAAAATCCGACCTCAGAGCTTTTCCGAAGACTGGTGTTACCCCGACTCCCTCGGTACCGCAACCGGAGCCGGTGATTACGGCTGGGAGAGAGGCGGGTCAGAGTCCATCACACAACCGCCCACCGCCAGCGCCGGCATCTTAACTGGAAAGGAGTATTAATGTGGTTGCCTTCTGTCGGAAAACTGGCCCTCTCCTCTGTCCCCGGTGCAGTGCTAGCTCAGAGGGTAATTCGGGAATGTTTTGAGAGCAATTTTCCCATCCTCGGTCAGGAGTATAGCGTGATGAGGCTAAGGGAGATAAACAAATGCAAATTGAATGTTTGAGCCGTTTTTTTTTTACCCCCGATAGCCTTCATAGTGTCTCTTATTTGTTTTCTCCACAGGGGTCCCGTATAAAATGATACAACCGCTGGTATTAGCGTGATTTTCACCGTTAACGCAAGGAGGAACGTCCCTCACCGGCGTTGCTTCTTAAGGGCTTATCTTGTATCGCTTTCCCTCTTTCTCTCTATTTATGCAGAGAAACACCAGAGGAACTTCAGTCTCAACTCGATTAGAGTCGCCGTTTCGGTGCGTTCCAGTCCGTGAGCGTCTCCCTGACAAACGAAAGCAACACCACTTGGCCCGTGCTTCCTCCTCCTCCTCCTCCTCCTCCTCCTCCTTGCCAGAAGCTTCATGGACTGTGAAAAAACTAACACTCTGAAAGGATCTGTATCTGGAGAACACTGTCAACCCGCTGGCTCTCCTCCTGTACGTTGATTGAGGACATCTTTCGCTATCGACCGACCGACTGACTTGACTGGCGTTGTTTACACTGGCATGTAAAAAAACAAACCTGGATTTTGAGTTCCGATAAGATCCCCATCATTAAAATCCTTGTAGATGCCCATAACGGATGTATGATGGAAGAAATAAAACGTGGAGCTTTAATTATTAAATGACAACAGCGTGAATCCCGCGGGGATACAGTGTTCTCTTGCTGTTGGCAGTAACAGGCGATGACGTTGTACACCGGACGATCTTGATTGCATGCAGGGCTTGACAACATTACCTTTTTGGCTCAGCAGTAGGGTTGGGCATCGTTTGGATTTGAACGATTCCGATTCTGCATTTCGATTCCTGTTCTAAACGATTCTCGATTCCGATTCTTTGAGGTGCAGCTTATTTCGCAGGAGATTATTATAATTTTTTTTAATCTTTTATTTTCTTCATACTATTCACATTGTCAGCTGACTTGATACAGTTTAATTTGGTTGCTGTACTGTAACTAGGGTATTAATTAATTAATAAAAAAAAAAAATTAAGAACCGAAATTCAAACATATTGCTTCCGGTTCCGGAACCGGAAGTTAGGAACCGGTTCCTATTAGAACCGGTTCTCGGTGCCCAACCCTACTCAGCAGCCACTCGGAGTCCAAAGTCACTAGCCACTCAGCATTTTCACCAGCCAAAAAGCTCACACACACACTCTATACAAATATCCAGTTCGTTTTTATAGTGTAAAGTTTGGCTACTTGAGACGGAGAGAGAGACTCTCATTATGCACGGCGCAAGTAAGCGCGCACTGCGTTCCGAGAGAGAGAGAGAAAGAGAAAGAGACCCATCACCACGACTCTAAGGCCCAGTCCACACGATCACGGGTATTTTTGACACTGGTTTAAAAAAAAATAACCGCATACTCACGGCAACTGTAAAACCCGGCTACCGAGTGATGTAATATACATGTAGTACAATGCCAAAGCAATAGGTGGCGATGTAATTCAAACATGAAGGCCATTTCAACCAATCAGAAGGGTTGAACGCGTCACTACGATATAACGTCCTGTCCACAAAACAGAAACCCGCCATCTTTAAATTGCTCGCTTGAACATAAACATTAGCATTCATTATTTGTTTGCAGCAAGAACAAAGTGCAATAAACAAAAAAAGGATACATTCACTGTGTGTTCTGCCTCAATTGTTGATGAAACAAAACCAACATCAACACAATTTACCACCAAGAGCGGAGAGTTTAGTCTCACAAAAAGATTGCAGATTTTGTTAGCTTACATGCTAATGTATGTGATTGGGATTTGCCATTATAATAGTTAGCATTGCGGCTAGCGTACATTAGGGTAGTAACGTTACACATGGGAGACTATCTTGTCTAACATTGTTGACATAGCAGTCTGGTTAATGTTGTTATATCGCTTGCTATTGATTGTACTAGTAACGTTAACGCTAGTAGAATGAATGGATGAAAACTTTATTTAACAGATTGCAGAATGGGTACAATACAATACGGCTCAATGCAAACGATTGTTAAGGGGATGCAGACCAGAAAAAGACAGCTCTGCTGTAAACACTGGAAATAATCTCGGTTACTATGTCCACACGCAACCACTGAAACCGGGATGTGCCCAAAACTTCACCCTGGACTCCGGTTTTAAATGACCACAGTTGCAGTGTTCCAAAAACCCGGTTGCGTGTGGACGAACAGTGCAACTGCGCACATTAAGTCATGGTTACATAAAACCCTGCGTTCGTGTGGACAGGGCCTTAAAACGGTGACGCTGCACGGTCTACCCGCCAAAGTGGCTGGTAAGAGTGAAGGAGTTACACGCCACTGCCCAATTCTACCCGCATTTGGCGGGTGTTAATGTCGAGCCCTGATTGCATGTAAAAAGAGTGCACTTTAGCATGTTGAACCGTACATATGCAGCTAATTGCTCCCTGAAAGTGAGGAGCCAGGAGCAGAAGTTGAGTTCCAGGTGTTTCGAGGAGGAAATTGCTCGTTGCATAGCTGGTGTACTTTTAATGATGGTAAAGCTCGTTGTACCTCTAGAGTCTAATGCATGGCCTTCAGAGGGGGGAGCAATCGTATCTTAGGGAGTTTAATTGTACTATACCGTGTGTGTGTAGAGAGAGAGAGAGAGAGAAACACACACACTGTAATTTGTTATCTGTCAGATGACCGCGAAGGGGGGAACAGAGGGGAAGAACGAGGGATGGTATAAAGAGGACAGATGATTTTCAAACCCAGGATATGGAACGGAGTGGAAAATAACTTCACAGGTGGCGATGGTTGACGAGGGAGGGGGGGACGTCCCTTTGACACACAAAGCGGAGATTCCAGCGATCGTACAGAGTTCTATGCCGAGGTTGGTTTCTGGTTGAAAATGGCTGCTGTGAGACCAGGTGTAGTAAAGGCCTCTTTCTCTCCGTTTGCACTCGCTCTCCCGGTGTGGGAAGCAGAGCTAGTAGTGTCTGTGTCAAACAGAGATGTGCACTTTTTCAAGTTTTGGACACAAACCTCCCGTTTACATCTATAGGGGGATATCTTTATTTTCTTGCCCCTTTTCCTCTGGTTTTCATGTGTTGTTGTCCCGATTGCAACCCTAAATGAAAAGACGGACCCCAATCTGTGCACTCCTGACCACATTCCTGATATCCTGTATATTGTATACATATTTAAATCAGCCACCTACATACCTCATCTTGGTTTTAGACTTTTAATCACTTTAACTGCTTCTTAATTTTTTTATTAACCCTTTTATTAAGAGTTGTATTGAGTTTTTCTTTGTTGTTATTGTTCATTATTATACTTTTTTGTGTTTATTAAGAGAGTTCTTTGTGCCTTTTTTCTTGATACATGCACAGTGATGGGGGGGGGGGGGGGGTCACAATGGAAGCATTTCACTACTTCACAATGTCATTGAAGTGCTTAAAAAAAAAAAAAAAAAGGTCAAGGCCTGAAATTAATTGAAAACAGCCCATTTTTTAACAAGGTGCTTAAAAAGTCAACCATTTGCATTGAATGTTTTGTTCATCCATGTTCAAATAGTTCTGAATCAAGAAATCGTATTTTTTTTGTTCCGTTTTAATTAAATCTGAGGAGTCGCCGTCTCGCGCGCTCCAACTGCTTTTCCTCATTTCTTCTTCGTGTGTGATGCTCTAGCTGGCAAACAGGCCAAGAAGATGCTTAAAAACAGCATTTAAAAGTGAATTGTATCATTGAAAATGAAAATTGGTGCTTGGAAAAGTACTTAAAAGTCCTTGAATTTCATTTTGCAATGTCTGTGGGAACCCTGCTACTTGTATAATCTGTATGTGACAAATAAACGTCACCTCATTATAGGGGTCGGTACATTCCTATGGCCTTACCTTTTAAAACACACAGGCAAAGCCATGTTACCGATATCATACAAAGTGCATAAGCCATGTTAGTGGGGGGGGGGGGGGGGGGCACAAATTGAGCTGCCTCTTGCTCTGGTCACTGACTTACAATAAGGGTTTATGGGCTTGTAAAGGCCCAGTCCCAACTCCCTTCCCTTTGCCCTGCCCCTCGTTCTGCAGTGCCCTTGACCCGGTACTGCGGGGTAGTCTTCAAAGCGAAGAAGCAACAAGACGACGGCGTTGAAATTCTACCTAGCAAACAGGACACTGCCTCGTTTTGGTCATCGACTCGCCATTATGTTCAATATCTGAAATGAAGAAGGACAAATTTCACATAAATAATAACCTACTAACCTCTTTGTAACTGTATTTTACTATCATGCACTCTGCCTCTAAATAATCTCCCTGCCTATATGACTACCTACTAGTATGTCTCTCTACTACTACAGTGTACTACAACACTGCAGCACTGTTTGATGAACATTGTTGCTCAGCTGACAGCTGAGTTTACTTACCCTTCCTGCCGACCCGTCGTACAGAACTTGGAAGTCGCCACATATAAATGTATAATGTGCAGTTTTATCATTTCAAAATCCGATCCAATCCAGTCCCAATATTATTTAATTTCAGTCATTTTAGTTCGATTTAGGAATGTTTCCGGCCCATTTGTGTGAATGTAAGTTGCATTTTACGTAGCAGCTTTTTTATCCAAAGTGCTTGCACACACACACGCACACACACACACACACACACACCACACACACACACACACACACACACACACACACACATATATATGTCCTCTTAAAAAGAAAAGGAAAAAAAGCCCTCTCACCAGGGGCCGTGTAAAAGGGCCATACATCAGCGGCCGGCCAGCGCTGGATGGGGGTATAGTGGTGGCGTCCGCCAAGGCTCCATAATGAAGGTGTGGTGAGGGGTGGCTCCCATTAGCATCAGTCACTTACCTGACCGGCTGAATCTGAGAGTTCTTTACTGTCCGTGCCCCCCCCCCCCCTCCTCCGCTCCCCCCCCCCTCCTCCTCTTCTCCCCCCCCCCCCCCCCTCCTCCTCCAGGTGTTCCCGAAGAGCCTCACATTTCATCGGCTGATACCTGGACTCTGTGATAAACATGAAAGGCAGGGCGAACACTTAAAATACAGGAATGTAATAAAAGCATGACGAGAGATAACTGAGCATTTTTCCGAGGCCCCCCCCACGCTCGGCGCGAGGAATGCTCCATGCGTTGTCGTGCCGCGTTTCTCTTTTGTCGTTTGTTCAAGGCTTTGTTATTAAAGAAGTCCTGTGTGTTGTTGATACTAAACCTAAAACAATATATCAATGGCCAGAGAGCAAAAAAAAAAGTGTTGTTTTCTTGCAGAATGCATTTATTTCATTTTTAACGATACCCAAATACAATACACTGTTTTTGGTCTATATAACTATATTATGTGTTAACAATACAATACACTGTTTTTGACTCTAGTCTATTACTATATTATGTGTTAAAGGAAAACTCCAACATTTTGGGAAATTAGCTTATTTAACATCTTCCTGGAGTTAGACAAGAAGATACATACCTTTTTCTTCTCTCTGCATGCATTAGGCTTAGGAACAGCCGCTCCGTTAGCGTAGCTTAGCTTCATCACTGGAAGTGGGGCAGTCCTTTACCCTGAAGTTCCTACAGTCCCTACAGTCACGAAATACACTCCAAATACAATTCCAAAACGTTCCTGTAAACATGTTGTGACCTGTGTATTTACCACGTGGAGAAATAAAAAAATAATTGAATTAGACTTTTACGTTTTCTAAACAAATATACTCGGACAATTTTTTGCCGAACCACTCCTCTCTGGGCTCAGTGATTTCACGCAACGCAGTGCTACTTCTAACGTGACGCCAGTGTTTGTTTACATTTTCTTTTCATTCAAAGGATTCGAACCGATTGAAGTTCATGGATACCATGACTGTGGTAAGTTTTCATTTATGTTTTTAGATGGAAGGCTGTATTCCATCTGTCTAACGTTAGCGAATATTGTGAGATTGATGAATAGGACAGTCACAACGTTGCTGGACTATCGACCTAGTTAGCCCCTTTCCTGACTGCGATGCACGGCTACAGGGTTTGGGCGAGTGAATCCACACTCGTGGTATTATTATAACAAATTTATTGTGTAACGCTAGCCCCTTAAAACTTACCACAGTCATCGTATCCATAAACTTCAATCGGTTCGGAACCTTTGAATTAAATGAAAATGTAACAAACCTGGCGTCACGTTAGAAAGTAGCACTGCGTTGCGTGAAATCACTGAGCCCAGAGAGGAGTGGTTCGGCAAAAAATTGTTCAGAGTATATTTGCCTAGAAAACGTAAATGTCGAATTCAATTATTTTTTATTTCTCTATGTGGTAAATACACAGGTCACACATGTTTACAGGACGTTTTGGAATTGTATTTGGAGTGTATTTCGTGACTGTAGGGAATTTCAGGGTAAAGGACTGCCCCATTTCCAGTGATGAAGCGAAGCTAAGCTACGCTAACGGTGCGGGCGTTCCCTAAGCCTAATGCATGCAGAGAGACAAAAAAGGGTATGTATCTTCTTGTCTAACTCCAGGGAAGATGTTAAAATTTCCAAAATGTTGGAGTTTTCCTTTAACAATACAATACACTGTTTTGGACTCTAGTCTATTACTATATTATGTGTTAACAATACATACACTGTTTTTGGACTCTAGTCTATTACTATATTATGTGTTAACGATACCGACCAGGTATTAGTGCAGATATGAGGTTTTTTCACCCTTTTTTCTTTAATGCAGATGGTGGTTTTGTTGCCATTGCTATGTTCCACGTTGTGCAGCAGGTTTTTTTGTCGTTTGTTCAAGGCTTTGTAAGCTAAATCTTGTGTGATACTAAACCAAAAAAAATATATATATGAAGATATGCGTTCCAAAGTTGTATTGGAGAAGATTGATGTCGCACACGGAACGTTTTGTGGCCGTGATTGGTTTGGCCGTGGAAATGTTGTGGAGTTGCGGTGAACGCAGGCTGGATGAAGTCTGACTGTTCGGTAGGATCCTGGTCGTCCGCCAGACACGTCGCGAGGCTGTTCCTCTCACTTCTGAGTATTTCTCTCTGCAACATCCTTCTGTGGCACGTCTCCCTCCTCTCTCTCTCCTCTCTCTCTCTCTCTCCTCTATCTATCTCTCTCTCTCTCTCTCTCTCTCTCTCTCTCTCTACCTCACTACCTACCACTCATTCTCTCTCTCTCTACCTCTCTCTCTCTCTCTCTCTCTCTCTCACACTACTCCTCTCTCTCTACCTCACTACCTACCTCTTATCTCTCTACCCTCTCTCTCTCTACCTACCTCCTTCTCTCTACCTCACTACTACTCTTATTCTCTCTCTCTCTCTCTCTCTCTCCTCTCTCTCTCTCTCTCCCTCCTCTCCCTTTCTCACTCCATACCTACCTCTCATTCTCTACCTCTCTCTATCTACCTCATTCTCTCTACCTCTCATTTTCTCCTCTCTCTCTCTCTACCTCTCTCTATCTACCTTTCTCTCTCTCCTCTCTCTCTCGCTCTCTCTCTCTCTCTCTCTACCCTACCTCTACCTCTACCTCTCATTCTCTCTACCTCTCATTCTCTCTCTCTCTCTCTCTAACCTCTCTATCTACCTTTCTCTCTCTCTCTCTCTCCTCTCTCACTACTTCCATTCTCCTCTGCTCTGTCTCTCTACCTCTACCTCTCATTCTCTCTAGCTCTCATTCTCTCTCTCTCTCCCTCTCTCTCTATCTACCTCTCTCTCTGCCTATATTCCCCTCTCTCTCTCTACATACCTCTCATTATCTCTCCTCTCTTTCTACCTCTCTCTCTCTACCTCTCTATTCCCCTCTCTCTCTACCTCTCTCTCTACATACCTCTCATTCTCTCTACCCTGTCTCTGTCTCTCTCTCTACCTCTCTCTCTCTCTACCTCTCTCACTCCATCTCGTCATACTTAATTGGTGGTTCCGAACGTTCTTGTATTATAACAAAACACAAGATACTTGTGCCCCAATGATAAGGATACATGCTCATGATGCTCATATATATAATATTCTCATTTCTCACCGCATGTATACCTATCCTCACCTGTCTGTACTTACCTGCACATATCTGTACATCCTAATCCTGCTAGTTACACTGCTGGTCAGTAGTAGTCATACTGTCTTTATTTATTATACTACAACTCTGTACACATACATCTGATTAGCACTCTATGGTACTAATTTACATATTTTATACCCAGTTTAATCACCTGTACATTGTATATAATATTTCTATTGCACTTCACTGTTACATTTGCACTGTGGTTGGATGGCAAACTTCTTTTCGTTGTACTGTACTTGTGCTGTTTGATAATACGTCTAGCCTATAGTAGTTAAGTAGTATCCAACTGAAGATATAAACGAAAGCCTAATGGGCACCTGGCTGGCGTGTAAAGTTTCTGCCCAAATAAGGGCGTGCGTTCCCCTCCGTCCCGCAGCATGGGAACAGCGGCATATTAAACTAGCTCCATCTGTGGCTAGCTTACGGGGTCTTCACGTCCGATGAGGTCTTCTAATATCGAGTTCTCGCTGATACGGCAGGGAATTTAGAATTATTCGGCGCATCCTCGTATGGGGGGGGGGCATGACAAAGTTACAACATCAGTTAGCTATATATATATATAATCCTCCTGTAGATCTTCTAGCAAACGGTGAAGGAAAACGCTGTTCATTTTCCTCATAGGCGGAAAAATAAAAGGACCCGGAACATGTGTTTTAAGAGGACCATACTATTTTTTTGTATGTTTATACTGGTGGTTGTTGCCTCATAGTAATGATGACTGACAAGAGTTAATTGTTAATCCACCTTCTTATTTATCACTACATGAGTGATTGTCACTGCACTGTTATAGGTGATTGACGATGCTTACGCCACGTTTTCGGAACTTCTTCTTGTAATTCCCCCCCCCCCCCCCCCCCTCCCCACTTATCTACAATATATATTCATTTTCCCCTGAATAACAATAATCTGTCTAATTGTTTTCGCACCGCTCTAATCAGATCCTGTGCCGCCACAGTCGCTTCTCGCTGGGTAGAACAGAAGTACTTTATTGATCCAGAGGGAAATTCAGCACCAGTACAGATCGCTCACCATAAACATTTAATTAGTTAAAATCACAAATAAAAATACAGTCTGGGATATACATTCTAAATATGAATAATATACAGGGTCAAAAGTCCAGGAAGATGACCAGAGTTTGTACTGTCACTCTGTGCTCAGTGAGCCACAGTGATACGTTGTCGTCTGATGGCTGTCGCAATGAAGGACTTCCTGTGCCGTTTCAGTGTTGCATCTCTAGTCTAGGGAGTCTTGAGTCACTGAACATGCTCCTTCTGTCAGCCAAGTCTGTGTGTAGTGGACTGGATGGGAGGGGGTTGTCCATGATGGCGGGGGTACGGACGGGTGTTCTCAGGTCCAGTCGCTTCTCGTTGGGTACGGACGGTGGTCCTCTTCTCGTTGGGTACGGACGGTGGTCCTCTTCTCGTTGGGTACGGACGGTGGTCCTCTTCTCGTTGGGTACGGACGGTGGTCCTCTTCTCGTTGGGTACGGACGGTGTTCCTCTTCTTGTTGGGTACGGACGGTGGTCCTCTTCTCGTTGGGTACGGACGGTGTTCCTTCATCTCGTTGGGTACGGACGGTGGTCCTCTTCTCGTTGGGTACGGACGGTGTTCCTCTTCTCGTTGGGTACGGACGGTGGTCCTCTTCTCGTTGGGTACGGACGGTGGTCCTCTTCTCGTTGGGTACGGACGGTGGTCCTCTTCTCGTTGGGTACGGACGGTGGTCCTCTTCTCGTTGGGTACGGACGGTGTTCCTTCATCTCGTTGGGTACGGACGGTGGTCCTCTTCTCGTTGGGTACGGACGGTGTTCCTCTTCTCGTTGGGTACGGACGGTGATCCTCTTCTCGTTGGGTACGGACGGTGGTCCTCTTCTCGTTGGGTACGGACGGTGGTCCTCTTCTCGTTGGGTACGGACGGTGGTCCTCTTCTCGTTGGGTACGGAAGGTGTTCCCTCATCTCGTTGGGTACGGAAGGTGTTCCCTCATCTCGTTGGAGTCCCACATGTGCCTCTGGCTAAACGTCTTGTTTGGATTGCAAGCTGTTTGGGCCCATAATAATAAACCATTTAGGCCGCGTTCTTCAATCTGTTCCTAATCTGCCTCGTAAACAAGACACAGGACGTTGTCTCATGTTTGATAGTGCATACTTCCCCAACTGTGTAACCTTGTTTAAAGTCCACCGCATGTTTTTTCCTTTTTTTCTTCCTCGTTCTTCATGTATATTTTCCTCCCGGGGGCCTCAGGCTCTTGTCTTGCTTCCTCTCCTAACTTAATTAAAAGATAATGGGCAGCGTTCCAAACACGTGTACTGCTCCCTACACTGGTACTCGCGGCGTTGAAACAAGTGCAGCTCGTTCGGTGACGACGAAAAATGCTTTTGATGGAACGGAACTTGCTTTTGAAACAGGAAGTGGCTGACCCTTTTTCAAGTTGAGGATGTTTAAAAGGGGGGTCAGTTCACCCAAAATGGAAGGAAATCTCTACGGCGCGTGACTCTCTTGGTAGATATCTCTCCAGAACTAGGTGAACCACCACAAACAATCTGGATAGACGGATGTTTTTATTTTCAATTTTCGGTGAACTGTCCCTTTTTTAATAAACAAAATTATGAAGCATGCGTTTGATAAGTGTGGATGTACCAGAAAACCTCAACCAGCGGTGAGCGATTCCCTCGTCTCAAAACGAGTAGACAACATTGTTATGTATTGGGTTAGGTTTGTCCCAGGGCGATTGCCATACTCGCCCTGTATAATATGTACGTTGTGATTGCGCACCTGGGGTTGTTTTTGCCTGCTACCAAGTAAAGCCTCGCTACTGAGTACCTCCGTGTCAGAGTGATTATTCATTGTTATATTACCAGTATCAGATATAACAAATTGGCGACAAGGACGACGGAACTGCGCTGCACTTTGGAAGTGGAGGACGTTTGGTTGCCATTAGCAACGTAGCTATGTGTGTACCCTGAGCCTGGGGGCTAACGGAGCTATGTGTGTACCCTGAGCCTGGGGGCTAACGGAGCTATGTGTGTACCCTGAGCCTGGGGGCTAACGGAGCTATGTGTGTACCCTGAGCCTGGGGGCTAACGGAGCTATGTGTGTACCCTGAGCCTGGGGGCTAACGGAGCTATGTGTGTACCCTGAGCCTGGGGGGGCTAACGGAGCTATGTGTGTACCCTGAGCCTGGGGGCTAACGGAGCTATGTGTGTACCCTGAGCCTGGGGGCTAATGGAGCTATGTGTGTACCCTGAGCCTGGGGGGCTAACAGAGCTATGTGTGTACCCTGAGCCTGGGGGGCTAACGGAGCTATGTGTGTACCCTGAGCCTGGGGGGCTAACGGAGCTATGTGTGTACCCTGAGCCTGGGGGCTAACGGAGCTATGTGTGTACCCTGAGCCTGGGGGCTAACGGAGCTATGTGTGTACCCTGAGCCTGGGGCTAATGGAGCTATGTTTGTACCCTGAGCCTGGGGGCTAACGGAGCTATGTGTGTACCCTGAGCCTGGGGGCTAACGGAGCTATGTGTGTACCCTGAGCCTGGGGGCTAACGGAGCTATGTGTGTACCCTGAGCCTGGGGGGCTAACGGAGCTATGTGTGTACCCTGAGCCTGGGCGGCTAACGGAGCTATGTGTGTACCCTGAGCCTGGGGGCTAACGGAGCTATGTGTGTACCCTGAGCCTGGGGGCTAACGGAGCTATGTGTGTACCCTGAGCCTGGGCGGCTAACGGAGCTATGTGTGTACCCTGAGCCTGGGGGCTAATGGAGCTATGTGTGTACCCTGAGCCTGGGGGGCTAACGGAGCTATGCGGACTGGTAACGTTGTTGATGTGTGTGTGAATGTCGGATCTAGACACAGACAGTGATAAGAGTACGGACAAGCAAGAGGTGCATGTGGTAACAACAAAAATGGCTGGAATATTGGGGAGTATCGGCCCCTTTGATGAGAGCGTGGAACAATGGAGTTCATATACGGAGAGATTTGGTTTCTTTGTCCTCGCAAATGACATTAAAGACATTAA
>NC_140176.1:97775991-97800855 GCF_963971535.1 Notolepis coatsorum | reverse complement strand
TCATGGCAGATGCATGATATGTTTTGGGCATGATCTTGGCACCCCAATGAACAACCAAAATGAGTTTCGTCTTTTGTGGCCAATTATTTTAGGAGATAATTACGTTTCACATATTGATCCCAGGTTACCGCGAATACCTATCCTCACAATTCCAGATAAACACTTAAATCTCCTATTTTACTAAAGATTGGTGAGATTTTATTTTTGGAAATCATAACAGCAATAATAAGGGTTATGTGTAAACCAGAATTACTAGAATGTGTTGTGTTTTGTCTGTTAAAATGAGCAAAAACAAGGAAAGGGTATTCCCAGTAACTTAACAAACAAGTGCAAAAAATACAGTTCTAGAACAAGTATTTAAATTTTTTCTGTATTCAAGAAAGTGGAAAGGAACCCAACATTTTCAATTGTCTGCACACAATCGTTGTTTTGTTATTCCAAGATGGCATTTGAACTGAATTTTGGAAAAAACAGGTATTCCTGGTCACCATGCCCCTAGTCAGTCTACACCAACCTGCCCCTAGTCAGTCTACACCAACCTGCCCCTAGTCAGTCTACACCACCACCATGCCCCTAGTCAGTCTACACCACCACCATGCCCCTAGTCAGTCTACACCACCACCATGCCCCTAGTCAGTCTATACCAACCTGCCCCTAGTCAGTCTACACCACCACCATGCCCCTAGTCAGTCTACACCACCACCATGCCCCTAGTCAGTCTACACCACCATGCCCCTAGTCAGTCTACACCACCACCATGCCCCTAGTCAGTCTACACCACCATGCCCCTAGTCAGTCTACACCACCACCATGCCCCTAGTCAGTCTACACCACCATGCCCCTAGTCAGTCTACACCACCACCATGCCCCTAGTCAGTCTACACCACCACCATACCCCTAGTCAGTCTACACCACCATGCCCCTAGTCAGTCTACACCACCATGCCCCTAGTCAGTCTACACCAACCTGCCCCTAGTCAGTCTACACCACCACCATGCCCCTAGACAGTCTACACCACCACCATGCCCCTAGTTAGTCTACACCACCCTGCCCCTAGTCAGTCTACACCACCATGCCCCTAGTCAGTCTACACCACCATGCCCCTAGTCAGTCTACACCACCACCATGCCCCTAGTCAGTCTACACCACCATGCCCCTAGTCAGTATACACCACCATGCCCCTAGTCAGTCTACACCAACCTGCCCCTAGTCAGTCTACACCACCACCATGCCCCTAGTCAGTCTACACCACCACCATGCCCCTAGTCAGTCTACACCACCATGCCCCTAGTCAGTCTACACCACCATGCCCCTAGTCAGTCTACACCACCACCATGCCCCTAGTCAGTCTACACCACCACCATGCTCCTAGTCAGTCTACACCACCACCATGCCCCTAGTCAGTCTACACCACCATGCCACCATTCTATTATATATGCTAGCCTACCCCTGATAATATTAATACATTTAATTAATGTGTTAGCTTGTAGCTAACGGCCTGGGCCTCCATGTTGTGTTGTTAGCTTGTAGCTAACGGCCTGGGCCTCCATGATGTGTTGTTAGCTTGTAGCTTGTAGCTAACGGCCTGGGCCTCCATGATGTGTTAGCTTCAATTAATTAATTACCGGAATACATATAAGTTACCGTGAATACCTATATGGTAATAGTATTCCTGGTAACCTCTCCTTTTCACAAGTCACCGGAATACATATCAATATCTAAAGTTACCGTGAATACCTATCAGGTTACGGGAATACCTATTTAGGTAACCAAGAATACCTAGGCATGGTATTCCTGGTACCTAAAGGTATTCTCGGTTACCTATAGGTTACGGGAATACCTTTCTCCAGTTACCGGGAATGCTTTACAGATATCTCTCTCTCTCTCTCTCTCTCTCTCTCTCTCTCTCTCTCTCTCTCTCTCTCTCTCTCTCTCTCTCTCTCTCTCTCTCTCTCTCTCTCTCTCTGTCCGGATGGAAGAGACGGCTTACACCCAGCAGGGCTGTTTGACGGAGAAGTTAATCAGTTGGCAGTAATGGTGTTTTCTATACTTCCAAAACTCGTCATACTTGTTCATTCTTCACTGTTCCTTCTCTTTTTTGCACATATTACTGCTCAATTGCAGCACAGCCCTGCTAAACATTCCACCCCACTACTGTATTGTTATTTTTATTCTAATTAGTGTATATATATACTCAACCACATTGTGCACAATTGTACAGCCCTGGGCCTATTTTAATTTATAATTCTATTCTATTGCACTTCTATTTTAATTTAAGTTTATATTCCATTTGATCTTATTCTACCTTTTAATTTTATTCCACCGCAATTGTCTGTCCGTTTAATGTCGCACCAAACGACCAAATCAAATTCATTGTGTGTTTAAACTACTTGTGCGTGTAAACTACTTGTGTGTTTAAACTACTTGTGACTACTTGTGTGTGTAAACTACTTGTGTGTTTAAACTACTTGTGTGTGTAAACTACTTGTGTGTGTAAACTACTTGTGCGTGTAAACTACTTGTGTGTTTAAACTACTTGTGTGTGTAAACTACTTGTGCGTGTAAACTACTTGTGTGTTTAAACTACTTGTGTGTTTAAACTACTTGTGTGTGTAAACTACTTGTGTGTGTAAACTACTTGTGTGTTTAAACTACTTGTGCGTGTAAACTACTTGTGTGTGTAAACTACTTGTGCGTTTAAACTACTTGTGTGTGTAAACTACTTGTGTGTGTAAACTACTTGTGTGTTTAAACTACTTGTGCGTGTAAACTACTTGTGTGTTTAAACTACTTGTGCGTGTAAACTACTTGTGCGTGTAAACTACTTGTGTGTTTAAACTACTTGTGCGTGTAAACTACTTGTGTGTGTAAACCACTTGTGTGTGTAAACTACTTGTGTGTGTAAACTACTTGTGACTACTTGTGTGTGTAAACTACTTGTGTGTTTAAACTACTTGTGTGTGTAAACTACTTGTGCGTGTAAACTACTTGTGTGTTTAAACTACTTGTGCGTTTAAACTACTTGTGTGTTTAAACTACTTGTGTGTGTAAACTACTTGTGTGTGTAAACCACTTGTGCGTGTAAACTACTTGTGTGTGTAAACTACTTGTGCGTGTAAACTACTTGTGTGTTTAAACTACTTGTGTGTGTAAACTACTTGTGTGTGTAAACTACTTGTGCGTTTAAACTACTTGTGCGTTTAAACTACTTGTGCGTTTAAACTACTTGTGTGTGTAAACTACTTGTGCGTGTAAACTCCTTGTGCGTGTAAACTACTTGTGTGTTTAAACTACTTGTGCGTGTAAACTACTTGTGTGTTTAAACTACTTGTGCGTGTAAACTACTTGTGTGTGTAAACCACTTGTGTGTGTAAACTACTTGTGTGTGTAAACTACTTGTGACTACTTGTGTGTGTAAACTACTTGTGTGTTTAAACTACTTGTGTGTTTAAACTACTTGTGACTACTTGTGTGTGTAAACTACTTGTGTGTTTAAACTACTTGTGTGTATAAACTACTTGTGACTACTTGTGTGTGTAAACTACTTGTGTGTTTAAACTACTTGTGTTGTGTGTTTAAACTACTTGTGCGTTTAAACTACTTGTGTGTTTAAACTACTTGTGTGTGTAAACTACTTGTGCGTGTAAACTACTTGTGTGTTTAAACTACTTGTGTAAACTACTTGTGCGTGTAAACTACTTGTGCGTGTAAACTACTTGTGCGTGTAAACTACTTGTGCGTGTAAACTACTTGTGCGTGTAAACTACTTGTGCGTGTAAACTACTTGTGCGTGTAAACTATTTGTGTAAACTACTTGTGCGTGTAAACTACTTGTGCGTGTAAACTACTTGTGCGTGTAAACTACTTGTGCGTGTAAACTACTTGTGCAATAGAGACCTGTCTGACCTCTCTGCGTGCCAAAAGCGCTGTCCTTGCGTAGGTGGCCAAGGTCACAGGTCACCTCAGACTTGAAGCCTAGTGTTGTACACTAGCTTATATCAGCGAGCCAATAAAATGCAAATGCTATACCGTGGACAGATAGCAAGCAACCCCCCCCCCCTCCGCAGCTCTCACTCCTCACCCCGTTTATTATCTTTGTCTTTGAGCCTCCAAATGGCCAAAGCTTCAAAGGTATCCATCTAGTTTTTACGAGATGGGCATTGTTATTTTAACCCAGCTCAACGGGATGGAGTTACCCCTCCGTAAGCCACCTTGACGACGAGGGCCCTGGTTTGGGGGGGGGGGGGTGGAGATAGCATCACCGTCGACAATATGGGGGGAAAATTCCACTTGGACACAGGCCTCACGATAAGATCTGCGTGCCGTGGAAAGACTCGACTGCCGTGTGATGCGGTCAACATGTCGGCAACAGCGTAAACTCGCTTTTTACGTGTCCGTTTAAAGGCCATATAGATTTTAGAAGATAGATTTTTATTATCCTATCCAAACGATGCTGTGATTTGATGAGTGGACTTCAAAACTTGGCTAGTTTTGACGTGGATAGTAACGGTGCTCGATTTACAGAGGATTGAGGGCGAGAGAGAGAGAGACGGAGGCAGGAGCTGTTTCTGAAACGCAGAATAACAAGTATTGTCAAGCGTAATATGGCTTCCTCTCCCAGCGCTCCTGTATAATTATATAAGTCTGGACCACAGAGAGGTTAATATCGTGGAGCAGTACGTACGGAGGTTACCGATAACGTCCTCCGATGCTTTTTATGCGCTTTATGGACGAGCGAGAGCTGAATGGGAGCTCCCCTATTAAGAGAGAGGGGAGGACATCTGCATCTAATTATCCTGCTCTGCAATCACTCATTCCTGACGTTATTATCTGGGGCCGTGGAGGGGGGGGGGGGGGGGGGGGTTGGGGGGCGTGTTCTCTGATGTCATGAAGTTTACAGTCATCACCCCCCCCCCCCCCCCCCTTCCGCCGATGCACTGAATACAGTAACCGGCGGGGGGGGGGGGGGTAGATATTCACCGCCATTTCCTGCCGCGTTCCCGCGGCGATGTTCAGGTTTTTCCACCGCGGGCCGAGTGCCGCGCGAACGCAACTCGTTAGTAGTCACCCGGCACCTGGAGCGCCCCGGTGGCCAGTTGGTGCGTTTGGCGATTTCATACCTGGTTGCACTGTGTGTGTTTTAATGACGGCCCGTGCACGCGCGCTCCCGGGCGCACGCGCATAAATGTTCCACTTGCGTGCACACAGACTAAAGACGATGCCTAGTAATTGCCTCTAGGAATGGAATGTAACACATTTCATTCACACGTTTTGTGTGAATGTATCTGAGGAGGACGTATTTGAACACACCTGACAACCTGAGCTATTGTTATGCAAAGTAGCCAGGTGGGTACTTACTTGGCGAGTTGGCGCATCAGTCGAGTGCGGCGCATTCCTGTGTGCACGCACGTGCTTCTGATCACAGAGCCGGTTGCTCGGCGTGCAACAACCCCCGTCCCGTGACCAACGCACCCCTGCCGGTGTCCCAGGTCTCGTCACACCTGGTCTGAAGCTCAGTCTCTCCGGATCCCCACCGGCGGCCCTTTTTATTAGACTTAGCATTACGAATGTCGGAGACATTTACCCACAGTCCTCTCTCTCCTCTCCAACCCTCCCACCCCCTAATTAATGAAACACAGATGCCGAGGCCCTGAGAGAGAGAGAGAGGCTGCGTTCCCATCCAGTGGGGTTAACGCGGTGCGAGACCTCATTAAACACTGATTTCGTCTCTTTTTATACTTGGAGACAGTCGGGCTCTTGAGTCTCCCCTCAAACCGGCAGGCGGGAGGTGCTGATGAGTCTTAGCAGCGGGAGGAGCTGTTGATGTCGGTGTTGGTGAGTCTTAGTAGCAGGAGGAGCTGATGAGTCTTAGCAGCGGGAGGAGCTGTTGATGTCGGTGTTGGTGAGTCTTAGTAGCAGGAGGAGCTGATGAGTCTTAGCAGCGGGAGGAGCTGTTGATGTCGGTGTTGGTGAGTCTTAGTAGCAGGAGGAGCTGATGATGTCGGTGTTGGTGAGTCTTAGTAGCAGGAGGTGCTGATGAGTCTTAGCAGGAGGAGCTGTTGATGTCGGTGTTGGTGAGTCTTAGTAGGAGGAGGAGCTGATGAGTCTTAGCAGCGGGAGGAGCTGTTGATGTCGGTGTTGGTGAGTCTTAGTAGCAGGAGGAGCTGATGATGTCGGTGTTGGTGAGTCTTAGCAGGAGGAGCTGATGATGTCGGTGTTGGTGAGTCTTAGTAGCAGGAGGAGCTGTTGATGTTGGTGTTGGTGAGTCTTAGCAGGAGGAGCTGATGATGAGTCTTAGCAGGAGGAGCTGATGATGAGTCTTAGCAGGAGGAGCTGATGATGAGTCTTAGCAGGAGGAGCTGATGATGAGTCTTAGCAGGAGGAGCTGATGATGAGTCTTAGCAGGAGGAGCTGATGATGAGTCTTAGCAGGAGGAGCTGATGATGAGTCTTAGCGGGAGGAGCTGATGATGAGTCTTAGCGGGAGGAGCTGATGATGAGTCTTAGCGGGAGGAGCTGATGATGAGTCTTAGCGGGAGGAGCTGATGATGAGTCTTAGCGGGAGGAGCTGATGATGAGTCTTAGCAGCGGGAGGAGCTGATGATGAGTCTTAGCAGCGGGAGGAGCTGTTGATGTCGGTGTCGGTGAGTCTTAGCAGGAGGAGCTAATTCGAACACATGGGTCTCGACGGGACAGATCATCTGTGTCTTGCGTTCGCCACATGCAAAGAGGGTGTTTTGTAAGCGATACCCCGTCTGACAGACTGAGAACAGGCCCCTCTCTCCCTCTGGCCGTAGGGGACGCATTAAGGTCAGCGCTGCCGCTACATGCTCCGTCTCTGCCTCCCCGATGCGGCCCCTGGGCGTAATGGACTGGTAGTAAACCCCTCTCTCCACCTCGCCGCCCTGCGACTCGTCAAGCGACGCAGGGGCACGCCATGAGCGACCTGCCATGTGACGTGTGTGCGTAAGAGATGTAGGTCAACACTCAACAGGGCCTGGAAGCAGATAAATGGTGTTTTTAGGTGTGTGTGTGCGTGCGCGTGCGCCTGGATATGCATTCATGCTTGTGTTTCCTGTGTCTACGCGGTAAGAATGACACTTTCAGATTTCCGCTGACTAGGGTTGTTGTTCATGAAATAACTGATTTGTGGTCGACTGAGAACAAACCCACTGATCCATCTCCAACTGAACTACAAGAGGTTGGCCCTAGTGTTCACTTGACCTTTGACCATGACCAGATTCTGTTTTCTAGTGCATATATAAAAGGAATTTTTATAACATTTTTATAAAAGGAAAGTTTGTCAAACGTCTCCCGAATGCGTAAAGGAATCGGCTAACATTTACATTTAGTAATTTAGCTGAACTCTTTTATCCAAAGCGACTTACAAGTTCTGTACGACAGGTCAGCAGGAAGGGCACACAACTCTTTCAGCTGAGTAACAATGTTCATAAAACAGTGTTGAAAATTGGGTGCTTCAGTGTTGAGTGCAGAGTAGTACAGAGTAGACACATTAGTATAGTAGATAGTAATATAGCCAAGGAAGATGAATTAGTGGTGGAAGAGTGCATGATAGTAGAAGACAGTAAGAAGGTTAGTAGTTTTCTTTTCTTTCATTTCAGATATTGATTAAAGAAGTGTGTTTTTAGTCGACGGCGAAAGATTGGCCGTGTTTCAGCTGTCATCATGACTGTGGTGGGCTAACTTAAGAAACTCCAGAAACGTTTTCTTACGGAAAACAGACTTCTATGGGGGGGATTCAAAAAAAAAAAAAAAAAAAACGCACCACGACGGAGACGTGAAAAACATCTCAGTTTATTAATTTAGTCCCTCTCCCCTCCACATGTCTGTCTGCAGGCCGGTCTCCAGCTTGATTTGGCACTAAAACCACCAGAGTTCTCTCTATTCTTTATCCACCTGTCCAAATCACTTACACGCCAAATACCTCCGACTGTGTCAGACGAAGCGCGGAAAAATAGGAGACCCTTGAAAGGCGGTTCAATTGAATTATTCTCTTGTTTTGAGTTACATTTTGGGTCTAAAAGTAAAGGATGGAAGGCCGCGGGACAGATGGAGGTTAGGTTACTGAAGGAAGAATAACACAAATGTAAGGAAAGAAACACACAGCGTTTTAGCGACGAGAAGTTATAAGGAGTTATACGGAGTTATAAAGAGTTATAAGAAGTTATAAGGCCTAAAATGTCACAATGGAGTCGATGGTGCTCCATAATGTCTCTCTGTCCACGTCAGACAAACAGCCAAGACGAAAAGGAACATAAACCTGGTCAGAGAACAACGTGGCAGGTTACAAATGTGCATTTGTTAATTGTTAGCCGTGCTAGCGATCTAAACGATCAATCCATGTCAAAGCTAGATACAATGCGAAAGACTCTCCCTCACAACCACGCTGATTTGGCAAAATGGTCAATGGTCTCTAACTACACACCATCAAGACCCCTACGCTCTGCATCTTTTAACTACACACCCTCAACACCCCATCCGAATCTTTTAACTACACACCCTCAACACCCCTCCGCATCTTTTAACTACACACCCTCAACACCCCTCTGCTCTGCATCTTCTGGCCGCCTCAGCTTTCAAGCTCTGGAGTGGAAATCAAAGAGAAGCTGGCTATTCTCAGTCCTTGCTCCACATGGTGGAATGAACCTCCCACCACAGGACAGATGAAACCACCACAGTCAGGACAGATGAAACCACCACAGTCGGGACAGATGAAACCACCACAGTCGGGACAGATGAACCCACCACAGTCGGGACAGATGAAACCACCACAGTCAGGACAGATGAAACCACCACAGTCAGGACAGATGAAACCATCACAGTCGGGACAGATGAACCCACCACAGTCGGGACAGATGAAACCACCACAGTCGGGACAGATGAAACCACCACAGTCAGGACAGATGAAACCACCACAGTCAGGACAGATGAAACCACCACAGTCAGGACAGATGAAACCACCACAGTCGGGACAGATGAAACCACCACAGTCAGGACAGATGAAACCACCACAGTTAGGACAGCTGAAACCACCACAGTCAGGACAGATGAAACCACCACAGTCAGGACAGATGAAACCACCACAGTCAGGACAGATGAAACCACCACAGTCAGGACAGATGAAACCACCACAGTCAGGACAGATGAAACCACCACAGTTAGGACAGATGAAACCACCACAGTCAGGACAGCCAAAACCCAACACATTTTCCACCGTCGACTAAAACACTTATCCAATCTGAAAAAAACCAAACCTTTTACTATCATGCACTACACTACTAAATAATCTTCCCTGCCTATACTACCTACTATACTAACATGTCTCTACTATGCACTCAACACTGCAGCACCCAAGTTCAACACTGTTTAACGAGCATTGTTACTCGGCTCCCTTCCCGTTGACCCGTTTGTCAGTCGCTTTGGATAAAAGCATCGGTTAAATGACTAAAATGTAAACAAGAAACCCGTCCATGAGGGTGGCCAAACTAGAAGTCCTGGCCAGCTCTGTCCTTGGAAAGAGGCAGAGAATCACCATAGAAAGCAGTTTCTCCATTTTCAGCACCTTCTAAATCACTCTCTCTTCTCAGAGCGCAGGGCGTTAACTGGAAGTGCCGCTTCTCACGCGGCGAACTGGGCTTTGCTGAAAGTTAAGAACTCTGTCCAACAAAGGAGCCTCCGGCCCTGCGATCACGCCTTCGTCTTGCACGCACCGTAGAATGTTCCCCCGGCCACTTGTCTGAGGGGGGAAGGACTATTTTCTGAGTTATAATTTAGCATCGGACTCTTGTCTTCCTTTCTCCTTTGTCTGGGAGTCCTGTCGTGTCTCTCACTCTCCCTCTCTGGTATTACTGTGGGGACTGCATGGCTTCCTCCGCTGAGATAGGGCTGTTTCCCCGAAGCCTGTTTTTGGGCTTTGAACTTCGTCAGGTGTTTTCTAACGGACGTTCGAACCTTCGTTTTTAATTACAAAAAACATAAAACATAAAAAAATATACTTTTTATTTTAAAAATATATATATATATTTTTTAGAAAATATCCTCAAACTAAATCCCAATTTGAATAAATTGATTAATCTGATTAACACTTTGACTGCCGGGAAACGCTTTACAGCGTCATTCCCGGCCATGCTCAAGTTGCCGAAGGACGCTGTACAGCGTCTTTAATATCAATATTTCAACCAGGAGGACCCACTGAGCTCTCTGGCGGTTCAGGAGCGCCATCTGGTGGCCGATCGGCGCAATCGCCAAACAGGAAGTGCTATGGTCGGCCATATTACTTCCGGGCACTCGGTTTGGCTGCCGGCACTCGCTCGTCACAATATAATAGCGATCCATTGCCAATAACTCGATAAACAACATGATTTGGACGTATATAGTATTATACAAGCTGGAAATGGTTCATCAGGATAAACATCCCATAATCGAAAACAGTCTACACCACGCTGATCGTCCAACGGCGCGAGGAAGATCCGGTGAGATTCAGCGTTATTTTTGAACGTGTTCCATATAAACTATATATGACCCACACTAGATGAATGATATAACGCTGCCCACGGAATTATAAACGATCCCCCGCCCATCCGGTCATCATCAGATCATACGTAGATCATTCTAGAAGTACGTCCAATTGAAATTTTTTATATCGCCCCGATTGCCATCAAACTGTATTTCATCATCAATATAATGCATTTGGGGCTATAGATCACGTTCTGGAGAAAGCTGCAGAAAGAGATGAAAACATACTTATACATTAGACCATACTTTACTATGAATATGTGAATGACGTTTAACGTTGCTACACAATGAACAATACATATAGGACTTTGAATGGGCCCTAATAATGGCAATGTAGCAATAGAATTTAAAAAGTTATAGCCCTGCAAAGAAGGGGACTTTCTCCATAGACAAATAGAGCCGGCAACCTACGGTTGATAATGAATTTAACCCATGGCACCCAAAGTGTTAAATTAGTATTTTTTTCTTCATTAAATCAACTTTCTTTAATGAATATAACTCATCAGTTTCGTCAACATAAATAATCCAATAAGGGCACGGTTGGTACGAAAGTGATGGTGACGTCTTGATGGAGCGCCGAGCGGATGCAGATAGGCTACATCATTTATGATAAATGTTTTATTTACATTTTTATGACTACCAAGTCATATACTATAATAGTATAATACTATAATATTAGTGTAGCCTAATCTTTATCTGCAACTGTGAAGAAAAACACCATTGGTTTAACAGAATAATAATAATAATAATAATAATAATAATAATAATAATAATAATAATAATAATAATAATAATAATAATAATAATAATAATAATAATAATAATAATAAAAAAACGCCAACGTAACACACGAAGGTCCGAATGTTTGGGCTCAGCCCTACGCTGAGACGAGCCTTTTCGTGAGGTTTATAGTAAACGAGAAGTTTTTCTCCCTCTATAACTCTCTCTCTGCCTCTCCCTCTTATAACTCTCCTAATTGGCTATTCAATATCATTATAAAAACCTGTAACCCAATTTCAGAATCTTGTATATTTCCCCCCCCGATCATTCCTGGAGCGTCGGTCGCTGTCGCCACGTCTCCCATCTCACCACCCGGCTTTTATCACAAGTGAATCCCAAACGGCGACCATTATCAGTTTCTCAAGTGTCGTCCGCCCCCTCTCTCTCTCTGAGAAGCATTAGCACAAAGTGACCGCATTCAGCCCGGGTAAGCTGGCACTTGACCCCCCGCTGGATCGGAGTACATAGCCGATCGCCAAGGGCTACTTATAGATGTCAGGATGGTCAAAGGCATCCCTTTGTGCTGCGATCTGTGTGAGACGGGGGCCATGCGGCCGAGAGGCCCCACATTTATCTCCCCCCAGTCTAAATAAGTCTCCCGGTCCACGGCTCTCTCCTCTCTCTCTCGCGCGGACATCCAATACGGCCCATATTGTGTTCTTCCTTCTCTCGTTCTTTCCGTTCCTCCGTCAGGGTCTCTGGTTTGTACCGCGGGGATTCGGGGCCAGGGACGCTATTCGGTTACTTGAGATAAGTGGTGTCTTAGGAAAGCCCGGCCCGCAGCCACGCCGGCTTGAAGCGAAGGCCCTTTTATCGGCGGCTTGGCTAAGTGTGCGGCGCGGCTACCCACTCTGTCTCTGTGCCGTCGCCTCGGTGTCTTTAGTGAACAGAGATAAGGACAGTGGAGCTTAGAGATTCAGTACAAGGTCAATCGTGTTGTCTTGGAAAATATGATCATGTCCATAGTTCTGTGTTAAAATACATATTCTCTTACAGCCTTGACTAGTTAATATGGGTCAACTAGTATAACAGTTCTGCCAAAGCTCTTTGTCACTTTCTGGTCAGAGTGACGCTTGTGTGTCTCTGATGATAAACTGATCATTTTCTTTCTATGGCCATGGAAACGGATAATAAACGATGTTCTATTTTTATACAAATTGACTCATTCTGAATTTCTACAGCTTCACTGTTTGGCTCATTTAAAAATATTCCACCACAGTGTTTTTCCACGTCGTTGCATTTTCTTAAGTATGTTGATGTAAAATCACCCACAATGCTGGAATTATTGCTGTGGAAATGTTGACTGAAGCCATTTTTGATCTCTATCTATCCCTGGATATCAACGGAATCGAGCCGTTTCAGATAACCAAATCTGCTTCCTTGAAGATAATTACATAATGTACTAGGGGTTACTCTGATTGGCCCATCAGTCACATGATCTAGGTGAGCGGTTCGATGGACACTGAGTGGTCAGTGAGGCGGGTCTAGCGAATAGAAGGCCACTAGGGTGTTATGACGAATCAAACGATGATACTCCTGAAGCTGAAAAATATCTACTCCACGACGTTAACCACAATTGGCAACGTACGACTGAATTAAGACATCATCATACTACTGGATCTTTAAGGGCTGTGGGTTTTCTCTTCCACTTGGAAGTAACATGTGTTGAATATGAGTTATTGTTTTCTTTCGTTACCTACAGTACGTCGTTATCGCTTCGCGCAGAAATCTGTTCTGTACGAGGTCATTTAAAAGCAGTGGTTCTCCTGTACGAGGTCATTTAAAAGCAGTAGTTCTCCTGTACGAGGTCATTTAAAAGCAGTAGTTCTCCTGTACGAGGTCATTTAAAAGCAGTAGTTCTCCTGTACGAGGTCATTTAAAAGCAGTAGTTCTCCTGTACGAGGTCATTTAAAAGCAGTGGTTCTCCTGTACGAGGTCATTTAAAAGCAGTAGTTCTCCTGTACGAGGTCATTTAAAAGCGGTAGTTCTCCTGTACGAGGTCATTTAAAAGCAGTAGTTCTCCTGTACGAGGTCATTTAAAAGCAGTAGTTCTCCTGTACGAGGTCATTTAAAAGCAGTAGTTCTCCTGTACGAGGTCATTTAAAAGCAGTAGTTCTCCTGTACGAGGTCATTTAAAAGCAGTGGTTCAACGTGGAACAGTGTTGTGGTTTTGTCTTGACACAAGGACGCTGGAGAGATGCTGAATAATGTCTTAGGAGTCTCTTAAGTGTCGTTTGTGTTAATTTGCGTCTCCAGCACCTGCTCCGTCTCGTGTCTGAGTGTCTCTCTCTCCGCGTGGACAGAACCCGACCCCCCCCGTCTGTAGCGGCCGGGACGAGGTGTTGATCCCGAGCGGTTAACACACACAGGCTAAACGTACGGGGAGCGAGGCAGCGTGTAATCGAACCGCCCCGTTACGCCACGCTGTGTCCCTGTGGACTGTACGGCACGTCCTGTTGTCTCTGCACGCCGTGTGACCGTTGTCCCGTGGTCGTTGATGTGTCTTTATTTTATTGTAATTTTTTTATTATGTTTTTGGTAGATATTTTATTGGTTTTTACCGGGCAGTCCGGTAGAGAGAGAGAGAGAGAGGAAGTATGGGAGGATAGAGGGGGAAGACATTCGGCAAAGGTCGCCGGGTCCGGGAGTCGAAGCCGGGACGGCCGTGTTGCACCGCAGTGCTGTACGTGGTGCGCCACCCTGGCACCCCCGGATGTGTCGTTATTTTGTCTACTTTTTGTGCGCTATGCCTTTTATGAAACACACACACACAGAGATGCCTGATGATAAATAGGGTTATTTTGCTCAAGACGTCCATTTTGTGGTCTTGTTGGGAAATCGCACATTGTGCTAATGTCGCTGCTAGCTTCATATCACGGCTGCTGGCTTCATATCACAGCTGCTAGCTTCATATCACAGCTGCTAGCTTCATATCACAGCTGCTAGCTTCATATCACATAGCTTCATGTCACAGCTGCTAGCTTCATATCACAGCTGCTAGCTTCATATGACAGCTGCTAGCTTCATATCACAGTTGCTAGCTTCATATCACAGCTGCTAGCTTCATATCACAGCTGCTAGCTTCATATCACAGCTGCTAGCTTCATATCACAGTTGCTAGCTTCATATCACAGCTGCTAGCTTCATATCACAGCTGCTAGCTTCATATCACAGCTGCTAGCTTCATATCACAGCTGCTAGCTTCATATCACAGCTGCTAGCTTCATATCACAGCTGCTAGCTTCATATCACAGCTGCTAGCTTCATATCACAGCTGCTAGCTTCATATCGTGTGCCTGTTGTCCCGTGGCAGTTGGCGTGTCTTCAGATTGCGTCGTTGTCACAGAGACAAATGTATGTTCACTGTAGTTGTCTTAATAAAAGTGTCTCTGGAGACGTAAGACAACTCTACCGGCACTGGGTTCAGGTTCTAGCTCCGTCATAGATGAAGAAATTCAAACAACCCAGAATGTATTTTTCCCCCTCCACCCTCTAAACGCTGAATCGCTTCTGTTGCTGAAGAAGGGACCCGGCGAGGAGGACTTGACCAATAGAAACACTCGAGAAACGGTCACTTTGTACCGCGACCGGGGAAATCCCCTGCGCTGTACTACTGAAATCAATTACATCTCCTCGGATACCTAAGAAAGCAAACGCAGTACAGTTGTATATTGAGCACGGTCTGGCGGCGGGAGACGTAGGAACGGGGGTGATAAATGAAAGAGGAAATGGAGGGATTGGAGCCCCACCCTGGGTTGTTGCTGTTGGCACTGCTGGCCAGACTGTGCCTGCCTGGCTGGCTGGCTGGCTGGCTGGGTGACTGGGTGACCGGCTGGGTGGTTTTGTTGCCAATGGCTTCAGCCAGTGCCAGCAAGAGAATGGATGCCAGACAAAGCAAAGCTCATTAATCCAAAATGACTGTCTGGGCTGAAACACTGTACACACACTACTAGAATGTCACTATTGGAAGCTGCAGAATGATTCGACACGCTGGCATATTTCTGAGATTAGACTCTCAAAAGACGTGACATTTCAGCTGACATTCAGCGCTCTTCGTCAGATGGCTTAGAAAGGTGTTTTTAACAGTTGGTAAAAGAAGACACAGACTTTGTGCATACAAAGTTGGCTCAGTGATCGACTTAATGCAGCTAGCAGCTGTGATATGAAGCTAGCAACTGTGATATGAAGCTAGCAACTGTGATATAAAGCTAGCAGCTGTGATATGAAGCTAGCAGCTGTGATATGAAGCTAGCAGCTGTGATATGAAGCTAGCAGCTGTGATATGAAGCTAGCAACTTATATGAAGCTAGCAACTGTGATATGAAGCTAGCAGCTGTGATATGAAGCTAGCAACTGTGATATGAAGCTAGCAGCTGTGATATGAAGCTAGCAACTGTGATATGAAGCTAGCAACTGTTATATGAAGCTATCAGCTGTCATATAAAGCTAGCAGCTGTTATATGAAGCTAGCAGCTGTGATATGAAGCTAGCAGCTGTGATATGAAGCTAGCAGCTGTGATATGAAGCTAGCAGTGTAGCAGACTAGCAGTACATACACACGGCCTGGAACCAGCAGCATTAGCACAATGTGCGATTTCCCAACAAGACCACAAAATGGATGGATTGAGCATTCTCTCTCTCTCCATGTGTTTCACAAAAGGCATAGCGCACAAAGAGTAGACTAGGGTTCTTTTTGGAAAAGGTCACTACAGGCTATAGCCCCATTGAACCCTTGAGACGAAAAACCATATTATATATTTTTTCATAAATACGTTTTTGAAGAGAAAAAACTCCCTCAACCTAAGATGGAGTTTATGCGGTTCTCCGTCTGAGGTTCTCCTGCAACACGCTCTGAGCGCGCGGTTTGAAACAGGAGCCAGCATGGACTGAAGCGGAGGTCTCACTCACATGCTGACGTGACGCGGCCAGTCTAGACCAGGAGGAAGAAGCGTGGTGGTAGTGGGGTTATTATTATGGGATGCATTGGTTGCTCGGTTACTTAGCCAACTGTATTCCACTCTGTAACCAAAGCACTGGGGAGTAAAACCAGCTTCTTGAGATGAGATCCACTGACTTACAGCAGGGGGTACTGCAGTTGACTTTTCTTTGTGGCTTTAATAATAATAATAATAATAATAATAATAATAATAATAATAATAATAATAATAATAATACACTTTATTTGTAGAGAACCTTTCATACAAGAATTGCAGCTCAAAGTGCTTAGGCATACAAAATTGGCATAAAATGAGCACAAAATTTACAAAAAAGTGCAGACATAAAGCAAGTATAAAATGGGCCGCAGCAAAACAGACGAAAGTAAGCCATAGAACATTAATTCACATTAAATCACATAGTTTGCCTCTTTGTTTACGGTTTGATCATCACTGACACACACATCTGTAGCTTTACGATCACGGGGACTATGACAACCGTAGTATTATTACTTATGTTGCGCTAGACTGGAGATGAATGGGAAAAAATAAATACACGTGAGCAAAAAACATTGGACTGCATTTCCCCATATATATGTATATTGCTCTCTTTTATAAAAAGCACACGCACCTGTCCCGCACACATCCATCTATGAACATACGCCAAGACATAAATCAGATGACGTTGAACACTGGTGGGCTCAAACTATTAAATCTTAGTGGCGAATGTAAGGTTTTATGTTCTGCCATAGAGCTGCCATGCTTTTTCCATTAACCCCACCGTGAACAATACCAGAGCGCGTACAGTGGCTGTCAGTGCTGCTGCGCATAGTCCAACTTTTAATACTCCTTCTAGGATGTTTGTGTTGGAGTCGCGACAGCCTCTGGAAGGACATCAACTGTTCATAAATCGAACGAAATTAGTAAAACGCTCGGGCCGATCCATCACGTTCACGGGGGAGAAGAAAAAGCGGGAGTTGAATTCCTAATGTTTAGTTTGTCTTCTCCGTACGTCTTGACGGTCCGCCCCATCCCCCCCCCCGCCTGCTCTGGGTTAACCCTTTAACCCATGGGTTCTCAAACTTTTTCATACCGTGACCCCATTTTATTTAGGATTTCTTTTGGCGACCCCACACTTAATGTATCGTGTAATTTCAATATGGAATTAAGGAATATCAAAATAAAAGCACACGTTGTTGTACTTGATCATGCATATTTATTAGAAAATGTAATTACAGCACTATATCAATACACATTTATAAAACGAGGCATATTTAGCTAAAATATGTTGCCAGAACATAATAATATTTTTTTTATCTTTTTTCTTTTTTCAATGCCCACTGTCACAAGTGTGGTAGTGAAAGGTTAACCTTCTGTAGTGTGGTAGTGAAAGGTTAACCTTCTGTAGTGTGGTAGTGAAAGGTTAACCTTCTGTAGTGTGGTAGTGAAAGGTTAACCTTCTGTAGTGTGGTAGTGAAAGGTTAACCTTCTGTAGTGTGGTAGTGAAAGGGTTAACCTTCTGTAGTGTGGTAGTGAAAGGTTAACCTTCTGTAGTGTGGTAGTGAAAGGGTTAACCTTCTGTAGTGTGGTAGTGAAAGGTTAACCTTCTGTAGTGTGGTAGTGAAAGGTTAACCTTCTGTAGTGTGATAGTGAAAGGTTAACCGTCTGTAGTGTGGTAGTGAAAGGGTTAACCGTCTGTAGTGTGGTAGTGAAAGATTAACCGTCTGTAGTGTGGTAGTGAAAGGGTTAACCTTCTGTAGTGTGGTAGTGAAAGGGTTAACCGTCTGTAGTGTGGTAGTGAAAGGTTAACCGTCTGTAGTGTGGTAGTGAAAGGGTTAACCTTCTGTAGTGTGGTAGTGAAGGGTTAACCTTCTGTAGTGTGGTAGTGAAAGGGTTAACCTTATGTAGTGTGGTAGTGAAAGGGTTAACCTTCTGTAGTGTGGTAGTGAAATGGTTAACCTTCTGTAGTGTGATAGTGAAAGGTTAACCTTCTGTAGTGTGGTAGTGAAAGGTTAACCGTCTGTAGTGTGATAGTGAAAGGTTAATCGTCTGTAGTGTGGTAGTGAAAGGGTTAACCGTCTAGTGTGGTAGTGAAAGGGTTAACCTTCTGTAGTGTGGTAGTGAAAGGGTTAACCTTCTGTAGTGTGGTAGTGAAAGGGTTAAGAAACGTCTACAGGACGGGTCCAGGCATGTTTTGTGATTATTATGAGTTTAAGGAGCCAGCGTTGTAGTAACATGCGTTCCAACGTCTGTGTGTTAAGTGGCACTTGATGGCACTGCGGTGTTAAGTCGCTAGCTGTTGTGTGCCGTCTCCTCCAATGTTTCCATGGACTTCTCTAATGGCCTCCTTGAAATCAGAACAGTTGCTAGTAGCTACTCTATTGGTCTCACTCTCTATACTCAACGAGCAAATGAGTAACGGGCCTGCAAGTTCTTCTTGTTCTTCTTCTTGTTCTTTTTTTTTAAACTTTGACCAGTCAGCTGGTTCTTTTAGCGTTTATCGCTTTTTTCTGGTCAAGCATGACCGACAGAAACAGGTTGAATGGGGTATAGATCGGGGGAAAGACACTCTGAGAAAATACGGCGAGTCCGGGAGTCGAACTCGTGTACCCCAGATCCGTGACGCGCACGGTTGTCCCCGACGCCGAAATAGCGTCCGAGGTACGCGGTGAGCTACTGGAGCTCCCCCTTCTTCTTGTTCTTTGTGTTGTTCTTGTTCTTTGTGTTCTTGTTCTTCTTCTTGTTCTTGTTGTTGTTCTTGTTGTTATTCTTCTTGTTCTGGTTGTTCTTCTTCTTCTTGTTCTTCTTCTTGTTATTCTTCTTGTTCTTCTTCTTTTTGTTCTTCTCTGTGTTCCTCTCCTCCTCCTCCTCTTGACAACACTTTGCCCGGGGGGGGGGGGGGACATGTTCAATCACAGGTGTCGGTCTATCAAACCTGGCAATTAACAAATAGCTCAGCAAGAGCCGCAGCAGCGTTACTGAACGCGCGCACGCCGTCTCGTGGCCGGCTCCCGTGATTTACAGTGTTACTGTGCGCTAGGGGTGTAGCGGTACGGGACACAAAAACCACGGTTCGGTACGTACCTCGGTTTTGAAGTCACGGTTCGGTACGGGTTTTCGGTACAGTGGGGGAAAGTTTGGCTTTCCATGTTTTGAATTCAATTCTGCATGCAAAAAAAAGTTCTGCACATACGTTCGTTAGTGGTTAGCGTACCATTGTATTAGTTCGGTACACAGCCGTACTGAACCTTAGGTCCAGTACTGAAACGGTTCGGTGCGGATATGTGTACGCCCGGTACCTCTACACCCCTACTGAGCGCAACACGCCGTCTCGCAGCCGGCTTCCGGGATTCACGGCCGCCGGCGCTGGGACTTTGCGAGAAGGGGGGCTATGTGATTACAAATCCATCCGCTCATTTGGCACGGCCTTCCAAGTCTTGTTCGTTATCCCCCCCCTTCACTCCTTTTGTCTTCGGTCAACATGTTGCGATGAGAATCCAGGAGCCTGCTCTAAAAAAAAAATTAAAGTATTTATACATTTTCTTTTTGCCCGTAACCGCGGACCACACTTGCAGTCAGCTACCCGTTGGTGGACCGGGGGGAACGAGGTGGGACCAGAGTAGGACGTCCAGAGCAGGATGTGTCGTCGGTACTCCGGGCCAGAACAGAACCTGGAGGTCTTCAGCCGGTGGGGGGGGGGGGGGGGCTCCTACACAGCTCTGTCCACGATCATCATCTGACATCATCATACCCAGCAGCCGGAGGAGATCTGGAACACGTCTTGCTCCTCGTCCCCCCCCCCCCCCCCCCTCGTATGATCCGCTCCGCTGCAGACATTGTACCGGTGGAATCTATAGGAGTCTATACAAGACAGATGGACTTGTGCACGGATGCATCCAGACCCCTGTGTGCACGACCTCCGACCCTATAATGTGTTTAGGCTTCACATGAAAGGCAACAGCGTTTCTCTCACCCGTCCCGGTAAAGACTCCCTAAGATCAGAGGAACGGCGCTGTGGATCATTCTCACTAGCGTCTGACCAGACGACACGCGCGCTCCGGTCTGCGGTGTACCGTACGTACGGCATGATCCATCACGCTCCACCAGCCAGGCAGCGACAACAACAAAGGCATTCTTCTCCACAATTAGCAACATAATCTTATTTTTCATTCCGAAATATGATTGATTCCTAGGATCCCCATTAAATCACCTAAATGGCGCTTGGCAGTGGAAAACGATGCCGTCTATTGTGAGCAGGGGGGGTCATTAAGGGCGCAGACCAGAAGGGAAGTCTGGGTAAAATCACTTCTGTTTGAAGTTCTTTTTTCGAAGGGGGATGTTATTTATGTCTAATCTTCCAGGCCGTATGGTATATTTTTTCGCGAGGCCAAAGCCTCTCTCCAGTTCTTGGGGGCGGGGGGGGGGGGGGGGGGGGGGGGGGGCGGACTAGTCACAAATTCCTTTTGACACGAGTCACTTCTATAATATGGCACATTTGGTGTTATAATTCACTTGTCAGTCTTTCTCTCTCGGTGCTTTTTCACATCTGGGTTTGAGAGGCGAGGCATGGCGGGGAGAGAGGACGTGTCTTCTTCTAGTAGTAGATCTTGACATGTTCATACCACCAGGGCCCCCCCAGCCCGCCCCCCCCCACCCCCCCATGTGACCAGACAGGCTGATATGAAATGATGATAAATCAGCCCCTCACTAATCCTCCATTCCGATGGTATTCCAGAATCCTGAAAGCACTAAGCTGTTTTGGATAACGCGCGAGCACCAGATCCCGCCCCCCACCCTATTCCGCCCCGCCCCCTCCCTCTGTGTCGCAGCTAGCTGATTGGCTGCCTCGCAGTCGCCGGTGAGGTAATGCGACCCGGGTAGTCGGGTACCAGACCCGGTGTACAGCTGCATCCCAATTGTTACTGTGCAGTGCAGTGTGTGCAACACGCTACATACGACATTTAAAGTGTATATTATAATATATATATATATTATCACTGTTCATCACTGTCACCCCCAATACATTGCAAATACAACTCCAAAACGTTCCTGTAAACATGTTGTGACCTGTGTATTTACCAGGTGGAGAAATAACTAAAAAATTATAATTAGACATTTTCGTTTTCTAAGCAGATATATACTCGGAATATTTTTTTTTGGCCGAACCACTGCTGCCTGGCCGCAGTGATTTCATCACCTCAAAAGCCCTGTTGTTCTTTGAAAATTATATATCTGCTTTCTATTTATTTTTTTACGTGGTAAATACACAGGTCACAACACTCCACACTCCAAAGTTTTAGAGTTTTATTTGGAGTGTATTTCATGACTGTTGGGAACTAGGCTACACTGGCACACCTACTTCCAGTGAATGACGCTAAGCTAGGCTACCGGTGCAGCTGTTTCCTAAGCTTAATGCATGCACAGAGAAGAAAAGGGTATGTATCTGCTCGTCTAACTCCCGGGTAGAAGGCAAATTAGCTGATTTCCCAAAAAGTCGGCGTGTTCCTCTAAAGAACAGTAGACTATTGGAAAATGATTTTGGTCAGTCATGCACATCCTGCGGAATGTTGACCAGGCGTGACTCAATAACAACCTGGCACAAAGAACTGTGGATTGAAACGATCATGTAGCAACAATCCACTCCATACTCAGTACTATTCATACAAATATCTTTGGCATATAGTATTTTACAAACTAACAGATCACATAGGCCATTGGAAATTGTATACAAATAATCGGGAGAAATCGGAAGTAGCCACCTTTCCCACGTGTGTAGAGAGAGACTACGTCGAGGCTAATGCAACGGGCAGCTCGATACAACGGGGGCTTAATTCTGTGTCTGTGTGTGTGTAGACGAGGTTCTGCAAACACAGACACACACACACACACACACACACACACACACACACTACCCCTGTCCCAAAGCTTTAACCTCAGGAAGTGCCTGTTGCTCAGGGGGCAGAGATGCATGCTGGAGGAGCTCCGCTGGCCAGAGAGGCGTGCAAAGCCTTTTCATTACAGCCAGTGATGCAGTGGGGTTTGTGTAACTCCTGGGATACCAGGTCCAGCCAGCGGCTTTCATCCTAATTAAAGAGTGACGCTTCAGAGAGGGGTAACACATGCACGTCACACACACACACACACACACACACACACACACACACACACACACACACACACACACACACACACACACACACACACACACAGACACACACACACAGACACACACACACACACACACACGCCCCTGGGCCAATGCGAAACAGACCTGATGACTTGCTCTCTCTCTCTCTTTCTCTCTCTCTCATACACCAGGTGGGTGCGTGTGGACGTATGAACACACACACACACACACACACACACACACACACACACACACACACACACACACACACACACGCACACACGCGCGCACACACACACACACACTCTCGTCACACACAAGCACACTACAGGTCACTTTAAACACAAATAAGGTCACTTTAAAAAACATAACGGTATGTTTTTATATCGTATAGTTATATATAGTATAACTGTATATCGTATAGTAGTGTATATAGGACTCGTTACCTTTCATTCGTAAGCTTAGGATTGTATTTTTATCTCAGTACTTTTTATCATGTCTATTTTATTATCTATTTGATTCTATTATTATTTGTATTTTTTGCACAATCAAGGCGGGCGCCGGGCATGGCCACCTTCATTTCACTACATGTCTCGTGTCTGTATGTGACGAATAAATCTCTTGAAATCTATCCCCCTCACGGAGGCCCAGACGCTGGTGCTTCTCCACTGAGTGACAGGTGAACCAGGGGGGGCGTCTGGAAGATGTTCCGTTAAGGTCAGCGGTGGGGCAGACGACCCACTGTCAGTCTCTCTCCCAGGTTAGACTCAATTTCCTCTGCATATCCTCCCCCCCGCCCCCCCCCCCCCCCCCGCCTTTTACAATGTCTGCTAGAACACTCACGGCAATATCTTCCCCCTCGCTCTATTTAGTTTACAGGTATTTATTAACCCTTTCACTGCCGCGCTACCAAGCGGTTAACCCTTTTCACTGCGACAATACACAGAAGGTTACCCGGCTTTCACTGCCACACGACAAAGGGTTAACCCTTTCACACTACCACACTACAGAAGGTTAACCGTCTGTAGTGTGTGATGGTAAAGGGTTAACCTTCTGTTAGTGTGGTTGGTAGTGAAAGGGTTAAAAGCAGTGGCACTAAATCAGGATTTCTCCTCCTTCCTGCAGCGGTTCCTCCCGCCTCCCCTCGTCGCTCACAAACCTCCGCGCTGAGGGGAGCGATAACGAGGAGACGACTGTTGTGTGACTGAATGTTCCTCTGGGACCTTTTTGTGGGAGTTTCTGACCCAAAAAACAAATGTGATCGTTCCACCCCAGGAAAGACTAGGTCAGCTTAACGTGTAAAGGCCTCTCGTAGATCTCGTAGAGTAGATCGGAGGCCCGTGTCGTGGCGTCACGTCCAGGGCTTGACATTAACACCCGCCACCCCGCGGTAGAATTGGGCAGTGCCAGTGGCAGGTAACTCCGTCACTCTTACAGCCACTTTGGCGGGTAGACCGTGCAGCGTCACCATTTTAGAGTCGTAGTGAAGAGTCTCTTCTCTCTCTCTCTCGCGTACTTGCGTCACGCGTAATGAGTCTGTCTCTCTCTGTCTCTCAAGTAGCCAAACTTACACTATAAAAACAAACTGGATAATTGGATAGTGTGTGAGATTGTTGGCTGGTGAAAATGCTGAGTGGCTAGTCACTAGTGAAAAGCACTAGCCACAGTGGCTGGTGAGCCGTAATGGACCCCAGTGGGGCCTCCTGACGACGCCTCTGCGCGCGATTAGCATCGTAGCTCGTTCCACCGCGCGCTTGGGGGAAAACCCTCGTCTGTAAAAGCGAGGGGCACATTTAAGGTGCAGTTTGCTTTCTAATTTGAAGTGTCAACATCAAGGGTGCTTTAACCTCGCAACCCTCCTCTGGAAGAGTTCTAATCGCCTCTTAAGCACTGATCCAGAGTTAGTGAGTTTCTCACCAGTTCCTTTCTCTTGATACTCGGGCCTTGTTATAACACGTGTTCGTCAAATAAACAGCGCCTTCTTCGTGCGATGACCTCTTGTGATGGCAGGTTCGGGGGCATCTGATTAATGTTGCAATTAAAAAGCAGTTTGCAGAAGGGTAGGAATGGCAACCAGATGGCCATTTCTTGAGGAGAAGCAGGTAGAGCAGCGGTTCTCAAACTACGGGTCGCGACCCAAAGTGGGGTCGCGTGTAGGTGGCGGTGGGGTCGTGCATTGGCAAGTAAAAAAAATAATCCCTTTAATTTTTTTTTTTTTTTTTTACATATTTTGGCTAAACATACCTCGTTTTATAAATGTGTATTGATAACATACTGCTGTAATTACATTTTCTAATAAATATGCATGATCAAGTTCAACAACGTGTGCTTTTATTTCGATTAAGTGTGGGGTCGCCAAAAATAATCCTAAATTGTGAAAGGGTTAACCGTTTTGGTAGCATGGCAGTGAAAGGGTACTCGCGGGGGGGGGGGGCAGTTGTCTCATTTGTCCCACGTACTTTATGAATCATTTTTTCCACCTGGATGC